>NC_056748.1:480942454-481113039 GCF_019279795.1 Protopterus annectens
ATGAATGAACAATGCCATATTCTATAATGTTATGATTTTGAACAATTAGCTCTGTTCGTGGTATGAGAACGGGCACAGCTGCAGAAGGAAGAGATAAAGACAGACAAAGAACTGTTGGAGAAATGAACTGCAATCTATACTTGCTTTGTGCTCATATTAGCCATAGTACCTTGATTGGTAACATTGCATATATCTAACCGGTGGTAGCCAAGGCCACGTTGTTTTTCTTAGGAAGTTTTTCACAAAAATTGATAGTACAAGCAGAAAAGCAAGAAAACAACTGATATGTAATGATGATGTTAAAACTTGTGATCTGCAACGTCAGCTTGGTAGGCAATCTCTTATTAGAAAATGTATAAAAATGCTGGTATTTCCTGATTCTAGTTAGACAAACTCTGTATTAGCACGTTTTTGTCTCCTTGCTGCAAGATTAAAGTGCCTTAATCTGAACCTACCGTGTATTGATCATTTTTAAGGTATATTTTTCCTTTGACAGATTGGTCCTTCGAACCGGAAACATCTCTCGCTCTAGCTCAGGTCAGATGGGCCCGGTGGCATGAAACCGTACGGGGAAGATGCCACATCGGTTCTTCTGCTTTGAAAAGACCTCTGACTGAATTGTTGTTCAAAAGAGGCCAGCCACTGTTTCTGATCTGCGATTAGAGGACGAGTCATCGTTCCGGTGGGATCAAACATGGAGGCTCAGGTAAGGAAGAATTTACCTTTTTCTGTTTTAGATCAGGGACTTGTTACAGTATTTTTGTTTTTGTCAGGGAGATTTGCAAGTGCAGATCAGGGACAAAAAAGATTGCTGTCTTGTCATAGATCAGGGAAACAGAATAGGTAGGCAGTTATTCTAGATAAACTGTGAAGAAGTGTAAGGCATGGTACCACGTGATAAAAAGGGTTACGTAACAATTTCTAACTTAGTTAAGACAACATGGGAAATCAGTACACAAAAAGTTCCTGAGATCCGCCCTTAACCGAAGACGCGAAATATATGCAATTACAGCATGCCGACAAAGTTAGGTACTATACAAAATGGGTTAATAAATACAAATTTGATGGTAATTTAGATAAACCTTCACTTATTAAACTTGTTAGACAACTTAAAACAGACGCAAAAGGTCAGCTAAAAAAGCAACGTAAATTAGGAGTCTGTCAGGCACACAGGTGGCTTGAGGAAGCAAACCGCAGGGAACAAAAGATTAAAAATTCAAAACAAATGTTTTTAGATAATGAGTGAGGATAGCTGAGTAGCACTCTTACTAGAGGAAGAGGAAAAAGCCTTACGAGACATACCAGAGACTCCCTGGTCAACAGGGAAATCAGATGTAGGACTTATTCGTACAGCAGGACCAGTCACTATCACGGCAAAGTCAGCATTTAGACCTCAAAAGAGACAGTATCCCTTAAGAAAGTATGCAGAAGTAGGAATCATACCTATAATAGCAGCCTTACTTAAGGAAGGAGTATTGATAGAATCTCCTGATTCACCATGTAATACACCCTTATTTCCTGTTAGGAAAGCAAACGGAGAATGGCGTATGGTCCAAGATTTACAAGCTGTAAATGATGCAGTTATACCCAGGGCACCTACAGTGCCAGATCCACACACTTTATTAAATGATTTAAAACCTCAACAAAAGTATTTTTCTGTGGTAGATATTAGCAATGCGTTTTTCTCAATACCGATACACCCTGACAGCCAACATTGGTTTGCATTTACATTTCAGGGGAAAAGGTATACATATACGCGACTACCACAGGGATATTGTGAGAGTCCAACAATATTCGCACAGGAAATGGCAAGTAACCTGGCGGGATTTATCCCACCAAAAGGCAGCCAGATTTTACTTTATGTAGACGACATTCTGCTGGCAGCCCCCACCCAGCAAGAATGCAGAGAAGATACCATAGCATTACTACAATTTTTAGCTACTCAAGGACACAAGGTAAACAAAAACAAACTGCAACTTTGGAAAAAACAGGTCAAATACCTGGGATGTGTAATATCCAAAGAAGGCAGTATATTAGATGAGGACAGAAAAACAGCGATATTACAAGCACCTAAACCAACTACCAAGAAGGAAATGATGTCCTTCCTAGGTACTACTAATTTTTGTCGGAGTTGGATTCCAAACTATGCCTTGGAATCTGCTCCACTGACCAACTTGATATTCAAAAAGCCTATGGCAGCACAAGATTTATTACAGTGAACACCAGAAGCAGAATCAGCTTTCTGCAAATTGAAACAACTGATAGCATCCTCATTAGTTTTAGGATTACCGAACTATCATAAACGATTTTTCCAAACTGTAGACTGTAAGCAAGGTTATATGACATCTGTGTTAACACAACAGTAATATTAATGAGGCTTGTTGGTTCATAGGTTAATTTTGAATGTGTTTGGGGGCTTTACATTGGTTGGAGAGTTACTAATTTAGTATAAATAGATTAATTAAATGGGAATATATTGTCTGATGAAGTCCAAGTGTTTGGATGAAAACGCTGGGTATTTATTTTGTGAATTGCGTTAATGTGGATGGTTCGTGGAGCTGTTATTAAAGACTTGAAGTGGACTCGTGGTTGCAGTTTCCTTTGGCTCGTAGCACTTGTTTGGTGTTTGTTGGTGCTTTCAAGTGCTTTCTGTTGTTTTTTATTCAGTTTGTGAGTTCTTTGGGCTAAGGGAAACTTTTTAAAAGAAGAGAAAAGGACAGCAATGAGTTCGGAAGCATCGGAGGAGCTCGGCCAATCAAGGAAGCTGATTGGACAGTTGACCGAGCTCATTGATCTACTCACTCCCCTTTGCCACAGGATGTTAGGGAGTCAATCCAAGGTTGGTTGCGGTGGACCTGAGTTTGAGGAAGTATGGCAGCATAATGGTCGAAGTAAACGGAAGAGGCAGCTTATGGGAGAAGATGACGACGCCGGCGACTTTTCCGAGGGTTCAGCAACTAATTTTAATCCTTTACTTACTCCAAACATCCTAGGGGTGGAATCGGAAGGGATTGCAGTGACTAATGAGCGTCGAGGAACAGCTGTAGGAGCTCAACGGAAGAAACCAGCTCGTACGGATCTAAGCAAAGGTACTGATTGTTCTAACCATGTCAGTATTAGAGACTGGTTGAACAAGAATATTGACTTTGGTTTTGATTCACATGTTGGCTTGGACAGACAAGAAGGAGAGACTTATGTGGTCAAAATTGACAAGCTTAAAAGTCTTATGACTAGATTTAAAACGCTACATATAGAAAATGCATATTTATCTGAATGCTTAAAAAAGGAAATTGTTCCTAAAGGTTTGCGTATCTGTAAATATCCAAACAATGTCATCAGTGGTTCTATTTTTCATAAAAACTTGCTTAAGGTTTTTAATCAATGTGGTTTAGATGTTATTAAATTAATAATGGAAGAGAATGATAGAAATATTAAGAGCCTGACTAAGGACATTGATGAATTGGATGATGCTATTAAAAATGACCTAATATTTAGCATAAAGGAAGAGAAACAACAATATTACAATATTAGGCATGAAATTGATGAGAAATGTAATGTGGTTATGCAACGTAAAATAGGAAAACTACATAGGGACATTAATGAATATGAAAATGGGACTAACTATCCAGAACCTAATTTGTCTAAAAAGAATGTGAATAATTTTGCTAACAATAGGAAATGGAATAAACCCATTTTTAGTCACTCAGATTTTCAGGATAATTTTACCTATGACCAAGAGTTTCCTCCCTTAGTAAGGGAAACAGAAGAAGTATATAAGCCTCACAATTATAGGGAAAATTTTTACAGGAGGGGGGGAGAAGGGGGAGGGGGAGGTATTGATCAACACCCTCTCTTCAAATAGTTTGATTTTTGATAGAAATGAAGTAAGCGATATTAATGTTGTAAATAAGGTTACTCATATATATAAGGACTTTTCAATTTATAATTATGGTAATTTTGAGGTTAAGGTTAACCACTTCAAATTACTTAGTAAAGGTTTTAAATTTATTCCTAGTTCAAAGGGTGACACCGCCACCACAATTCTGGACACCAAGTTGTTTATGCGAAGAATAAACTTGAGTGTCTTGGCAAGTAGTAATGGTTACATTAGTGACAATAGAGTTACTAAATTGAAAAAGAAATCTACTTTTAATCCACCTTTGTTACCTCAGTTACGAAATTTTGAAAGAATTCTGGAAGAAGGTATTAGATCTGAACATAAAAATTATAATGGGAAAATTTGCGATAATAACTTAAATAAAGATGAAAATGAAGCATTAATAGAATTAATTAATGAGGACACGATCAGAGTAATGAAACCTGATAAGGGGGGGGGTGTCGTCATTATGGACAATATAATTTATGAGGGAAAGATGAACATGATATTAAGAGATGAAACTAAATATTCAGTAGTATCTAGAAATGAGGTAAATGTGGCATATTTTCGAATAGACAACATGCTGAATGATTTGGTGTTAGAAAAAGTGTTGAAACCTGAATTACACAGGTTCCTAACAGTTACAAAACCTAAGATGGCCACTATGTTCGGAATCCCGAAAGTCCATAAAAATGTGATGGACCCACCCTTAAGACCCATAGTTACTGCAGGAGGGTCCAAAACAGAACCCCTAGCAAAATATATAGATATCACAACTAAACATATTTGGACAAGTAATAAAGTAATACTTAAAGACTCATGGGATTTTTTAAAACAATTAACACCTGAATGTTACAGTACCGACCTAATATTTATAACTATAGATATTGTGGATCTCTTTTCCTGCATACCACATGTTAGTGGAATGAAGTGGTTTGAGGAATGTGTATTCTTGGACAAGACTATGACACAAGAAGACAAAATTTTATCAGTGGCACTCATGGACACCGTCCTAAAATACAATTTTTTGTTATTTGATGGAGAATATTTCCAACAGAGGACTGGGGTGTCCATGGGTGCAGCATGTGCACCAACATTTGCTAATATAGTCTTGTCCAAATGGGAAGAAGAATACATATTAAAATCAGAGTTTAGGAAGGAATGGATCCTGTATAAAAGATTCCTAGACGATATAGTTATTTTTTGGATAGGGGGATATGAAAGATTTAACGAATTTCTAGAATATATTGGGAAAACCACTAACTTCCTTAAGTTTACATATAATATGAACTATGAGGTTCTACAATATTTAGACATTGAATTGGTTAAAAATAATATGTCGAAGTCTTTTTCATCCAGGGTATATAGGAAAAAAACTTACGTTAATTCCTATTTGCATTATGAAAGTGCGCATCCCCTACACTGCAAGCGTAATATTGTTAAAGGGCAGTTTGTTAGGGGATCAAGGATGACTACCCTGGATGAAGACTTTTTGGTTGAATGTAATACTCTGCAAAAAATGTTCATAGAAAGGGGATACCCAGAGAAATTTGTATATGACATTAGAAGGGAAGTGGAAATTGGTAGGGCAGACAGATTCAAACCAATTATGGGTAGAATGGACTTTAAAACAATAAGAGAAGAAAGTAAGGATAGGGTGACTGAGGATAATCAGTACCATAAAAATCTCATAATTGAGTATAACAGTTATAACATGGGAATAAGAAACATTTTAAGTAAAGAATGGGATAAATTTGCTGCTTTAACGGATATAGAAGGAATTAATTGTTTTAAACCAAAGATCATTTTTAGAAATTCAAGAAGTATAAAAAATATGTTAGAAAATAAAAAGGATATGGAGTATAGGAAGAACGATGTGGAGGGAAAGAAGGTAGGAACGTACAAATGTGGACGGTGTAATCAATGTACATATATCAGTAATAAGAGTGAGATATTTATAAATAGTAGAAATATCCTAATTAAGAGTAAAGGTAAATATAGTTGTGATACAAAAGGGGTGGTGTATTTGGCAACGTGTGATAAGTGTCCTTCATATTACGTGGGAAAAACAGAACGAGAACTAAAGAAAAGAATATATGAACACGTATATGATATGCAAAAAGGGAAAGAGACTAGTGCTTTATTTAAGCATAGCAAAGAATGTAGAGGATGCAAATTTTATTTCTTTGTGTTACAACAGGTGGAAAAGGATAGAAGAGGTGGTATTTGGGAAGAGATTTTGGAGAGCAAGGAATTGTGGTGGCAGGTGTATCTGGAGGCTAGTAAAAAACCAGGGATAAATGATTATTTGAGTATATCATCCTTATTAAAAATAAGGGCCAACAAAATTTAGGAGTTTTTAATAAATATAGTAAGTGTTAGGATTTGATGTATGATTTATGTTATCTATTTATGAAATTATATTTAAGTAAAGTATAACGTATATATGAATATCAGTTAGTTAGTTTTTAAATTCATTATTGTATAAAGGAATTGGTATTTATTGTGTTTATGGAATGTTATGTGCAATATTGAATCTTGACAGTAGAGGGAGATGTTTCATTATGTTTAAACATGCTAGTAAGCACAAGCACTTTATTTTATAATGGTTGAATTATTGTAATTAATTCAATTTATGTATTTATGTATTGTATTTATATATATTTATAATGTCATAGGTTTTTAAGGTATTTAGACATTTTAAATGTTATGTATACGTATTTTATAGTTTATGTTTTAATTCAACATTAATATTAATGAGGCTTGTTGGTTCATAGGTTAATTTTGAATGTGTTTGGGGGCTTTACATTGGTTGGAGAGTTACTAATTTAGTATAAATAGATTAATTAAATGGGAATATATTGTCTGATGAAGTCCAAGTGTTTGGATGAAAACGCTGGGTATTTATTTTGTGAATTGCGTTAATGTGGATGGTTCGTGGAGCTGTTATTAAAGACTTGAAGTGGACTCGTGGTTGCAGTTTCCTTTGGCTCGTAGCACTTGTTTGGTGTTTGTTGGTGCTTTCAAGTGCTTTCTGTTGTTTTTTACAACAGTATGGGGACAAACAACGCCCCATAGCATACTATTCATCACAACTAGACCCAGTGGCGCGATCCCTGCCCCACTGTGTACAAGCAGTAGTCGCAGCTGCAATGGCAGTGCAGGCTTCAGCCTCAGTAGTGTTATTCCACCCTCTCACATTGAGAGTGCCTCATGCAGTCGCGATTATTTTACTGCAAGAAAAAGTAGCATATCTTTCTCCTACTAGACATCTTTCCTGTATGACTATACTGTTGAGCCAACCTCATATGACAATTGAACGATGCACAACTTTGAATCTGTCAACCTTGCTTCTAACCCCTGCAGATGGCAAACCACACTGCTGCCTGCAGGAGATTGAGCAAAAGACACTACCTAGAAAAGATCTCAGGGATGTTCCCTTGGATGATGCCGAGGTGACATACTATGTGGACGGCTCATGTAGGAGGGGTCCTACAGGACAGAATCTAGTGGGGTATGCAGTAGTTTCTGATACTGAGATTTTAGAAGCAAAGTCTTTACCGCACAACTTATCTGCACAAGCAGCAGAATTGATTGCTTTGACAAGGGCATGTACCTTGGCAAAGGGTAAACTAGTGAACATTTTTATTGACAGCCAGTATGTTTTTTCTACTGTACATGTTTTTGTGCAGCAGTGGAAAAATAGAGGAATGATAACATCTACTGGTAAACCAATTAATCATGCGCAATTTATTTTAGATTTGTTAGACTCTATTCAGTTACCTCAGAAAGTAGCTATTTGCAAATGCGTAGCTCATACCAAGCAACAGGATAGGATTTCAAAAGGTAATGCGAGGGCTGATACAGCTGCAAAAGAAGCAGCTTCAGTTTCAGAAGTATTTCTTTTGAGTGAGAAGTTACAACCATCTGAGAATTTAGACTTAGAAATGTTAAAAACAATGCAGACACTTACTACAAATGTAGAAAAACAAAAATGGATAAAACGAGGAGCAATTCTTGAGAAAGGGCTGTACATCTCCAAAGAGAGGAAACCGATTTTGCCATCTAACTTGTTTAGATATGCAGCTTTGTTGAGCCATGGGCAGTGCCATGTCTCAACAGGGGGGATGGTACAGTTAGTGAATCAAGTGTTTACGACGTATGGATTTACAAACTACACAAAAAATTTTTGTGCAGCATGCTATGTTTGTAACAAGCATCATGCACAAGGGGCATTGAAACCTAAGCAAGGGAGTTTCCCTACACCACCGTATCTGTTCCATACTATCTGTATGGATTTTATAGAGCTGAACAAATGTGAAAATAAGAAGTACTGCCTTGTCATTATAGATATGTATTCCAAATGGGTGGAAGCTTTTCCAACTAAAAATCCAGATGCAGCTACTGTTGCAAAAGTCCTCGTTAAAGAAATTATTCCTAGATTTGGCATACCGGAAAAGATTTATAGTGACAATGGCACACACTTTGTAAATCAAACTATACAACAATTAAGCCGTTACTTTGGGATTTCTCTGAAAAACCATTGTGCATACCACCCCCAATCTGCAGGATTAGTAGAGGCACAATGGAATTTTGAAAAATAAGCTCAGGAAATTGATTAGTGAGACACAAAAGAATTGGGTGCACTGTCTACCTCTGGCACTGTTGAGTATGAGAACTGTTCCAAATGTAAAAGGGTTAACTCCTTTTGAAATTCTGTTTGGGAGCGCATATTATACACCTCGATGGAAACCTCTCATGCCTGCAGACCAGGAGGCTGACAGTTCACTTGCAGAGTATATGAGGCGATTTTTGAATAACAAACTTTTGCAGTTAAATTCTGTTTCAGATAAAGAACAAACCAGACCATCGGAAGCAGCAATAGTCTCAGGCACGTGGGTCTGGGTGAAGGTTGTGAAGAAAAAGAATTGGAGTTCTCCGAAGTGGGAAGGACCGTACCAGGTGCTACTGTCAACACCCACTGCAGTCAAGATTGCAGAGCGAGCATCCTGGATTCATCTGACACACTGTAAATTGGTTAAGAACTTTGAACTGGACAAAAACCTTGTTACTGTTGTACAACGAGAACAAAATGACCAGGTATAGAGTAAACAGAGATGCAGAACAACCTCAGAAAATTTGCATGATTATTCTGATAGCTATACTGATAACAATGATCTTTTTGCTGTGGCCTTTCGTTTTCCCAGCCACACGAGTTGAACTGAACAAACGTGATGCATTACTCATAGACTTGCATCCAAACTTTAACACTTACCAAGCAATTAAATATATGTATGCTGAGACTTTCAATGTTTTGAACTGGTGGATTTGCACAGCTATACCAAGAGCATACGGGGGATTATTGATGACTGCTGTCCCCCTAGGGGTCAATGAGACCTGGGAAAACTTGATTTTTGATACTACACCTGTGAAATCACAAGACAAAATAGCATTGTACCTACCTGTTACACAAAAAGGGATTGTATGCTTTTATAAAAATGACACTATTCAGGTGGGTTGGAGCAATTGCAATGTGACTGTTTCTTATAAATGTTATATTAAGGCCAGTAAGACAAAAACTATTTGTGATACAAACTATGATGCATATTTCGAAAAGATGCATAGAAGTGTTAATGAAATACAACATAATCCTGTTCTTTTAAATCAGCTTTCTATTATTGATAAGAAAATGTTTCATGCAGGGCAAGCTTATATCAATACTAAAGTAGAGAATTCTTATTTTGTTTGTGAATAAAAAGCATATAAATGGCTACCTGAGAATTGGTCCTACAGTTGTTTTTTGGGTTACCTGGTTCCGGCCATACGACACACTGCAGCTTTGCCTCAGGGAAAAATTTGAAACGTCAGAGAGGTCAGCAGTAAACCTAGAAGTCCAATCAAGAGACCTGGGAATCCAGTGGGACGAATCAAAGCAGGGTGGAGAATCCATAACTCCGTGAAAAACAAAGATAAACTGACACACATGGACTTGAGTGACACCATTATATCGTGGGCAGGCACAGCCCCTGCATATGGTGCAGTGAAATCGATTTGGGAGCTGAGAAAAACTGTCTAAACTTCTTGAAGTTATGAGCAATGCAACTTTTTCTGCTCTCGAATTAGTGACTGATGAACTGAATGCTATGAGAACTATGCTGCTTCAGAACCGCATGGCTCTCGACTTCACCCTAGCGGCGAGAGGTGCGCTTTAATCAAAGAAGAATGCTGTTCATATATTCCTGACAATCAGCACAAGATAAACGACCATCTTGAGGTGATCCAGCAAGTGTCGACCATGACCAAACCAGGCCCAAACTCTGACGGACTTTTTCCAGAATTTGTTTGGGGGGTGGGGGTTCCATCCTAATGAACATCCTGATTGCCATTTGTGTGGGATTACTCCTATTAGGAGCATGCATTTGTTGTGGTATTCCCTGCGTGAAAAAGTTAATCAAAGATTTTATAGACATGTCAGTTTCTGAGATTTTGTATCAAAGTACTGAAATTGAAGAGTTGTTGAAAAGTGAAACACTTTCATAAGTTTAAACTGAATGACTCTCTTAACTGCAAATCCTGAATGGAAGAGGTTGGGAGAAGAAGCAAATTGTTTATGCTTTTGAAAATAGAATTAAAAAGTATTAACAGGGTAGAAATGTTAGAAAAATATGTATTAATGTGTGTGCTTAATGCTAATTAGAAACTAAAAGAGTTAACACGTTTTTCATTCTATTTTATATACACTATTTTACATACAGCTTAGTTTTATATGAGACTAAAAGATGCTTTTGAAACTGCAGTGTGCTTTCTGAAACTTGCAAGATGCCCTCTGACCTAGTAACTGCTAGCACAGCAAAATTCATGTTTATGCCTTTTGGAAATGTACTTGAAAAACAGGTGATTATCTGCTAGGTCAGGAAGCAATGAATGAACAATGCCATATTCTATAATGTTATGATTTTGGACAATTAGCTCTGTTCGTGGAATGAGAACGTGCACAGCTGCAGAAGGAAGAGATAAAGACAGACAAAGAACTGTTGGAGAAATGAACTGCAATCTATACTTGCTTTGTGCTCAAATTAGCCATAGTACCTTGAATGGTAACATTGCATATATCTAACCGGTGGTAGCCAAGGCCACGTTGTTTTTCTCAGGAAGCTTCTCACAAAAATTGATAGTACAAGCAGAAAAGCATGAAAACAACTGCTATGTAATGATGATGTTAAAACTTGTGATCTGCTACGTCAGCTTGGTAGGCAATGTCTTATGAGAAAATGTATAAAAATGCTGGTATTTCCTGATTCTAGTTAGACAAACTCTGTATTAGCACGTTTTTGTCTCCTTGCTGCAAGATTAAAGTGCCTTAACCTGAACCTACCGTGTATTGATCATTTTTAAAGTATATTTTTCCTTTGACAATAAGTAATAGAATATAGTTAGTAAGTTATGCAGAATTTGGCCAGTATTTCTTTAAAACAGGTAGGTGATGTAAGAAAAAGTGGATGTAGTGATGTAGTTATAAATTTAATGGCACGGTGAGATAGCTGGGGAACTGGGAGTGGGTGGGGAGGGAGGTGGTTCAGAGCTCCCACATGAGCTGGAGCCAATCATTTTGTTTACATGCATTGGCTCTAGTTTAAATTAGAGAAAAAAACAGTAAACTTTTAGATTTAGAGTTTCTTTAATAACTAAGCATACATAAACTATACATAATACTTTCAATAAGAATTTATGTAACAAACTAATACAATGGTGGGGTTTATTCCCATAATTTGATGAGGGATGCGTGTCAAAACCTTTTCTTGCTCAACCCTTTATGTGAAACAGTTATTCAATCCCCCCACCTTCATTTACTATAGCTGTACTCTCATAGGACTGTAAGGGAAAGTTAACAAATATTCAAGCAAGCTAGGGACTTCTTGCACCAAAACCAGGAGAATAAGCACTTCTTAATACAAGAAAAATACCTTAGCAGGTTAAAACAGATTGCAATGCACCACTTCGAATTTAAATTCTGTATGTCTGTCTGTTCCAGTAGGAAGCAGCTCATGAGTCAAAACACAATCCAAACATACTATACTTACTTAAGAATTTCCATACAAGGCAATGTATTTACAAAAGTATCATTTGCATTACATATATTGGTGGAAACAAAGAAGCTAAATGTATAGTTTTAGTCATCCTCATACAATACATTACATCTTTTCTGGCACGTAAGTTAAAGCCACTGCTACCTGTCTTACCATAGGTATTGCCTCTTTTGCAATGGTAAATTGTAATACTCCATCTACAAAAACGCCTCCAACATAGCAGAAAGTCATTAACATTTTCCCTCTTACACCCCTGATTGCCTCAGCAAACAGTGATCACTGTTGCAATGTAACCTATGAATAATTATGATCTACATAATGAATTTTTCCGCTAGAATGAATAATTTCCCAGTAAATACAATGAGGACAGCATTTCTTCCTTTTCATACAGTGATATAAACTGCACAAGGATTACCCTAGGTTTATCATGCTTTCTTTTAGACTGATTCAATGGTTCTTATTTCTTCCCAAATCTCAAGCACACATAAAAGACACCTTCAAAATATCCTCTCTCAGCAATACTGAAATTGAAGTTGTACCCCATACAAAGTTACTTGGTGTTTCATAATAGATGATCAACTGAAATTTGAGGATCTTATTCAAAAGTGCATACAAATAACACACCAAAAACTGGGCATGCTCTCTAGATCAAAAATATTTCTTATTATATCCTCAAGAATTACTGTAGCCAATACATACCTCCCTCCTTCACTACTATATGCCTCACCCCTTTTGACCAACATTCAGATCTCCCTAAGATCAAAACTTTAGCTTTGCTATAACAGAGTAGCTAGATTTGCAGCCAGTCAGTCATTCAGCTTCCACCACTGCTCCGCCCTGGGATATTTAAACTGGTTTGAGTTACCTCACTACCAAAAGTTCACCCATCTCCTCCTTGCTCATAAAATGGTACACAAATCCTCATCCTGCCCAGCAATGAGCACCATTCTTAACTGTTACTGCCCTAATTGCCCTCTTCGCTCATCTGAGAAACACCTGCTTGAAATCTATTAACTGATAAAAATCTATCGGTCACTGCCTATAGTCCTACTCAGTAGCCAAGGTCTGGAGCAGTATTCCTACAGATATTAGAGCAATGCTATGCAGTCACATATTCAAACAATTTCTAAAGAGGTTTCTCCTTAACTTCTGGCTCTGTACATGTCTTACACCAGGCTGGCGCTACCCATTATTCCTTCCTTCTCTTCCTTTCTCTCCCCTCCCTTCCTTCCCTCTCCCTTCTTCCTTCTCTTTCCCTTGCTCTTCTTTTTCCCTTTTCCTTTTCTCCCTTCTCTCATTAACCAAAGCACCAGTTACTTCTGTGATAGCTCCCTACATTAACTCTGTTTCCTAATCTCCCCCCAACTGAAAAATCTCTCTCCTTTCTCTTATTCTTTTGCCCATATTTAAAATATTTAACATCTTTACCATTGGTTATCACTATTCATTGTACTTTAGTAGGTGTTCAATATCCTATGATTGTTGTTTAATTTTCACTGTATGATTTTCTACTCTTACTTTATTTATTGCGTGTGTCGATTCTACTATTTCTTATTGCACTTCATGTAATAATATCATGTAGCTTATTAATTGAACTGTCTGTGTTGGAGCTTTTCTTCCTGGGCCTTAGCTGAAAACGGGATTCATGTCCAGTTAGACTTTCCCAGTAAACAAATGCCAAACAAATAAATAAATACACACACACACACACACACACACACACCCCACACACACACACACAAACACCCCCACACACACACACACACCCCCACACACACACACACACACACACACACACACACACACACACACACACACACTCTTTTTTCAAGGCCGCATATATATATATTTATTTACCCTTTGTTGATTGGGTTAGTCTCACTACTAAGCCAATGGCCTTTTTCAGGGGAAATCTGACCTGAGAAGGTATTCATACTGACTAGAGAAAGTTTGCCAGGGCACTGGGGAACTTCCCATATTCTTTTTGATAAGTGACATGCTATTTTTTACAAGCACCTGAGCTACCATCAACTCAGGTAGATAGGGCCTCAGTTTAATATCTCATCTGAATGCCCTTTCAGACATTATATGACTTTTGGTGCAAATGGTACAATCCATTGATGACCTTCCCCTTGCCAACATGAGATCTCCACAGATATATTTAACAGTCTGGATGGGTTCTTAACTGTCTATACAGGGGAAACAATTTCTTGTTTCTTATTATAGATATCTTTTCCTGTACATGCCCGTATCCAACCAGCCTTTCTTACTGTTTTCTCACTTTGTTTGCTTAGCTTTAGGCCAGCTTATATGATTACCCCAACCTTTTTTCTTCTTTTACTACTATCATGTCTTCTTCTCCATTGCATACTCCTGTCCAGATGTACATTCCACATGGGCATTATTTTGCAAACTTTTGCAAAAACTTTGAAGCTAGTATACATTTCTCTATATTTTCCAAGTCCCTTTTCAGCCTTTCTGTATCCTCTAGCGTATCAGCCCTATGACATATTTTTGTCATAAGCAAAAATGCACGCTTTTTCTTTCAGCCCACCTGCAATGTTAGTTAGCAGGACAGTGAGAAGAGTAAGCTCCGGTGTTGACCATTTAATGCCCCACTGGTGACAAAGATTTCAACCGTATGGATTCTGTATATTGTATACTCCTCAGTATCTTTCATCTTATCAATGTTACCCATAGTATCCTCCCAAGACCAACTATAAGTCTGTTTAATTGGCTACCTATTTTAAGTGTGAGACCTAATATTGTCAGTCTTGAAATTCTAAAAAAATGAATATAATTGTAACTAAAAACAGTGAATTCTGAGACTTGCGGTTATACCATTAAAGCATCTTTCCTTTCATTCCCCACAACCATGTTACTTATATACACTAGCTCCGACATCACCGTGCTTGGTATTGGGGGGATACTAAGGTACTTTATCTACAGGCTTAGTATTTATTCTCCAACATTTACATTCACAGTTTTGCTATTCCATGGATCATAATTATGGTTCTTAAAATATCAACAGACATCCTGTTTACTTTGTTCAGTAAGCAAGCATATTGTGTGTTTTGAAATGCCTTACTAAAGTCTAAATACTCTATAGCACATTTCTGACCTACTACTCTGGTTACCCAGTCACGTATCTCTGTTAAAGTTGTCCATGATAATTTTCCTGTAGCAAATCTATGTTATCTTGGTTCTTGTGCTCCCACGGATATTCTATTTTGTTTTTGATTAGTAGTGATTCTACAGATGTAGGGTGATAAGGCCAAACAGAGGTATGACCTGAAATAGAAAGACAACATGAAACTTTTCTGTCACATTTTCTCCTTTCCAGTGTGGTGCTTGTAGAGGGGAATTATATTAAGTAATGGGTGCAGAAGGAACAGCTCCCTGTGTGGGAGGTATGTGGAGTAGAAAAAGACATTTGTGGAGTTATTTTCATCCTTCCTGTCCCTGGAGTGAGCACCATGCATATTTTTCAAGCAAGCAGATCTCAAACAGCTTGATTTTATTTTTTTTTTCCTACAACTGAGGTCAAACTAATAATTTTTAGTCTTAATCTTGGCGAATCATGTATGCTGTTTCTAAGCTTCATTAAACTCACCGTTGTTACATATTTAATTAAAATATTAGCAGCATTAGTCATTCTCTTCTCACTTTTCTTCATTTCATTTCTTCTTTTCTTACATCAAATTGCTTCATTGCTTTATTTACCTTTAGATTTTGGAGTTATACTATAACGCTTTCTTTTAGGAATATTCTGGAGCTGAGATCCTTATTCTGGGCATTTCTATTCAGTAGATTTGATAAGTCTTCATTCTCTTCCTTCACTGTTATAGAACATGGATATTCATCAGGTGAGTATCTTTCTTCATTCACTGTTGCTACAGCATCCTGATCTGGATGCACTCCTTCTTTGATTCAAAGGTCAGCATAGTAGCTTGGTGGTTAAGATTTTGCCACATAGCTGCAGTGTCTGGAGTTCATTTTTGATCTCCATTCTCTGTGGAGTGTATATATTTTCTCTATTTGTTTCATCCCACCTCTCAGAAACTTGTTGGTTGGCTACTACTCTAAGCTATCCATTTATGCTGTAATTACCCTTACTCTTGTAGCAAAGTCATAGTTGAAGAGTGTTTGGGATACAACAATAATAAATAAATGAATTAAAATTTAACTTAAATTACACAAATTGAGTTGCCTTGAGTAGGTTCAGGGCAAAAGAACACAAGAAACAATGTCTATCAGAAGAGCACTGCTAAAGATCATGACAGAACGCACATAAATGTCTGGGAACATAGGAGTAGACAGCCCCACACTATGTGAAAAATGATGTGCAAATTATTTTCTAAAGGGTAAAGTTTTGTCTTGCCCAGCTAATGGGCACTATTATGTCCCAGAATTTATGATACGATTGTTGTACTCTGTAAAAGTAAGGTTTAAAATACATTTTGCTGAATACTGATATCTCTTGCATCTGTGCTTACAACACTACTGTAGTAATATATTTTAAAGCAGACAAATAATTACATAAAGGATACAATATAATAAAAAGGAGCAAATGAATCAACAAAGCAATTGTGTCAATAGTAGCAAATGCTTTTGTTACCGACTAGTTTAAAAAAGTCAGTATATGCAATGAATATTTGCTTTTCATATTTAGAATATATAGCATGAGTCAAATGACAGGGACAAGGAAGCAGTTTAAGATCTATGCAGACTCTTGGTACGCAAATCTAAAATTTCTGGATATAGACTTGTACCTAAAATCTGTGTAGTGAGTGTACTTTGGTCACTTAGCTAATTCTGTAAGCATCATTATTATATACAACACACACACGCATATATTATATTCAAACTTCATGAAAAATGTAGATACAGCACACACATAGTGTAAAACTGCTCACCTGTCTCTGCAGGATAAGAATTCCATACTGAAGGAAAGATTAGAAACAGGCGACAGTCCCATATCGGGGGAGAACACTGGCCTGTCACTGGTATAGCTGCACCTTTCAGAGGCTCCACTTTTCCGTCTTTGAAGGGGAGAAGTGTCCATTGCGAATTATTAGAGCTTAGTATTATTACACACAGAACAGGAAATTATACGTATATTTAATTACAATACTGTTGGGTAACTCGCCTTGTTTTAAATGTGTCACATCATTCAAATGCATTATCTATATTGTAAGTTGAGAGTAGATATTTAATAGTGCTAAAGCAGCAGCTAATGTCCTAAGCATCTTCTGAAGTTGAAGTTAAACAGCTGATTTGTTTCAGCGTGGGAGCCAATGCCCTAATCAGTGAGCCAACCCCAATTATCGTCATTTCAACTCGGAGAGAACAGCTGATGCCGGCTGGCATAAAATTGTTGTCAATTTTGTTTACCCTGTCAACTCCCTTACTTCAGCCTTTCAAACTAGCCGCCCAGCCTCCCACTCGCGACGTAGTGCTTCCTAGTAACAGCGTCGTTTACAACAAGCTCCCTGCAGTCCTTCTCAGCATCAGTTTACAAGCTGGGCTGATGCTGCCTGGCAGCCGAACCACTCGTCCACGTATTAATTCATATCTCTCTCAGTCCCACGGGAAATGTGGCTGTGGAAACAGATACTGCGACAGGAAAGCTTAAAAACACTCTTTTATTTTTTGTAAAACAATAAATAATAATAACAAAACATCGAAGACGGCAGTCCCGAAATCTCCTGTAGTTGAGATTTACTCCTACAGAATTAAATAAGTTTATGAAATAATTTATTTAAATAAATGCCATGCACTTTAAACATAATTGAAATATTTTTTAACTAGAAAGGAGCTTGCGTTTGCTGTATTTAAAGAGCAAACTCGTGTATTTCGAGGGTGTTGATTAATTTATTGCTTTACTGGTCGCATCTTGATGAAAGTGCACTTGTCGTCTGTACAAAATGGTACATTTTAGCACATGCAAATTACATTCAAATTACAGTCAATTCAAGTATTAGGCAACAATCAAAGGTAACATTAATGTAGTGTATCTACGAAAGAAAGGAGCTCAGCTAAGCTCGAACAAACAACGTCTGCATGTAACACCAGTCACTTATTGTGGAGCTTAGCATTAACACTAAGCTTCTTAGCACAAGAATGAAGAACAAAGCCAAAAGTAATTTGGGGGAGGGGGGGAGGGGTCAAAGGCCTAAAATCAGGGAAAGATTTTAAATATAACTCTTAACCATGCATGTCAAATGTCCAGATTTTTGGCTCATATTTTTGCCCTGTTCTTCATAAAATTTGGGGGGGGGGGGGGGGTCTGTTAAATCACTTAAGGATTGAAGTCACTAAATAATGACATACATTTGAGACTTAGTCTTCATATCCTTCAGGAAAGACATGCTAACAGGCATATGTATTACTCAAGCAACTTTCTATGTTTATAAGAGCAATATTTAAAATCCGTCCCTATTTTTGGGCCTTTTCCCCACAATTATTCTAGCCTTTGTCCAGATATTAAGCCAGAGGTGTAGATGCTCTGAGATGCATTTTAGAGCTTTTAAACAACCTTTTCATCTAATGATTGCCTGAATAAAAAACACGCATCAACTCTGCTTTTTTTTTCTGCATCCTTTCAACACATCCCCCAGAAGCCATAGGGTTAGAGGTGCATTTTAGAACTTTTTACAACCTTTAAATCCAGTAATGGCCTGCACAAAATATATGCATACAGAAAATAAATGTAATCCTACTTTTTTATTTCAAGGAAGGAATAAGCTTTATTCAATTTTTAATGCTGAAAACTGAACAAACACCACTTCAAAATAAACTTGAGAAAGCAAATGCTTGTGAGGATACACATATCTAGGAATAGTACCTACCCTAAAAATAGGTAGTCATTTTCTGTGTATCCCTCAGTTGTGTTAAACTGAGATTAAAATGAAAGGATATATGCCCTCAGTCATATTTCAAGCTACTGTTGTCATATTTATATACAGCATGTCTCCTCATCCCCCACCCCCAAAAGGCAGCCACCTTCTGCATACCCTTCTGATGTCAGACAGGGACAAAACTGAAAAGACAAACACCAGAATATTTAGGATCTTTGCTTGGAAGTGTCTGCAGGTGTATTTTTACACATTAAGCAGGCTTCAAATAATTTTTCCTCAGGTAGATAGCAAATGTTTGAGGTGTGATGGGGAAGAAAGAGGTAACTGGGAATATATTATTGTGTGGCTCTAGAACTATTTAAATACACCTGTTTATGTAATGTATTTTGGATAATCTTGCATCTACTTCTGTTTTTTTAGATTACTATCTTGATGCTGAAAGCTTTTAATTCACTACATTTACTCATTCATAATTTTCTGTCTCCTCCAACTTGGCCAGTTTAGTATTGAATATTTTACACCACTTTAGTACTTCACATTTAACTCCATCTGCCAGTACTTTGAAGTCAGCTTCCTCTTACATTCACTAATACACTATTATTACAAGACAGGGAAAGCAAGCAAGCATACAAAAGATGAACAAGGAAAAACAGTGCATTAAACATAGAAAACCAAAGCTTTGCTGTGTAGCACAGCAGCTTTCCCCCCTACCTTGAGTCTGATTAGATATAACATTTCATTCATACTGTAGCAATGTAGAGTGCAAGATAAACCAGAAGTAGACCTGGCCAGGTACAGTTGAACAGGTGACATTCATGGTATAAATTAAAACAGTAAGAAAATGGACATACCCAGCTGTGACAACATGAATCTATAATCCAACCTGATGCTGTATGACTGGCCATCAAATAATAAGAGGGTCTACTTGGCTTAAGGGCATACAGTAAGTGTGCACCCCCTTGGGTAAAAAACTACTTCAGCCATATTAAAATAAGTTTTCAATGACCAGTTGCTAAGCAGAGCTAAAATCACTAGTGCCACAGAATCTCATCTGTCTTGCTTCTAGCTCATTGCCTTTTATTGTTATCTTACAAACATCAATTATTTTGCACATAAACACAACATTTTTTCAGTAGAGGTCAATGATATTTCCCCAGTACCAATGACCATTCCATATCATTACAGTAAATATGCCACCAACCAGACCGATTTAGCATATCAAGAACACAATTACTGTTTACCCTTTCAACAGGTAATGCCAACCAGTAAAACGTCATCAGGTCAGGTCTACACCCAACCTTGTACTAACCACAAACTTCTGAATGGAATAATATAACTCTTTACTTCAAATAAACAAAATTAAGTAATGTGCATTGTGAAAGAAAATATGCAACAGTTCTACAGCTGCATAATGAAATGCAAAATAAATTAATTCTAACAAACATATGGCATATAAATGTACTTTGTCTAGCAGCTTATCTGGGCCTATCACTGCCGGTGGATAAATATTTACTGAATGCTCTCTGCCTGTAATGTGTAAGTCCAAACAGTGGTTGAATAGTCTTACAGGCAATAAATTCCAGACTTGTGTTTCTGTCCCAAAGCTGCAGTTCACTACCCACATTTCAAAAGAAAGGCAGAACTGACTGATTAATTGTTGTTTTTCCTGGTGGAAGGAGTCCCAGGATCTGTTTTTCTTGATCGACTTTGATAC
This sequence comes from Protopterus annectens, assembly GCF_019279795.1. NCBI lineage: Eukaryota > Metazoa > Chordata > Ceratodontiformes > Protopteridae > Protopterus > Protopterus annectens. Next base: position 480,962,993 of record NC_056748.1, read on the forward strand.
AAATGTGACGTTTCCTGCTTCTGCAGTCTAATATCTATGGGGGAGTAGTCCAAATAAAGTTACAAATCTTGGAGTAACATTTCAAGGAGACAAGCTTTATGCACTGCAGTTGTGTGCACATTTGCAAAGTACATTTTATTTCATTGTTTAACAGCTTTGCTACATTTCTGCTGAAAGTAATTACTTATTCCATATAGTTTATGTTATATACTACGGGATTTACTAGATGCAACAAATACAATTTTTGCACATTTTTTATAAAAAGCAATTACATTAACCTCAGCTTAAACTAGCTTTTCCGTTTGTTTCACTGAAAGATAATTGCAAGCTTTACCCTGTTTGTCATACACAAGCAATGAGGAGTAATAAGAACCAGCACAAACTTTGTCACAAACAAAAAATAACAAGTAGTAATATGGCAGCAGTACTCCTAAATTGATACTGATACTTCTTTTTCTTATAGTAGCTTTGGCATGAGGGATTAAAAAGGGAGATTTTAACAGGTACCCAATAATCTAATCAATTTGGCAAACATCTAGATGGAGTGAAAGTTGTGGGCTGGGTCTGAAGCTTAAGTATCTGAAATAGTAAAGGAGTCACGCTTGTGGTGAAGGCACAGTCTGGGTATCAGATAGGAGAAATATACTTGGTTGTGCCAGAAACAATAGCCTCTTTTGAGAAAAGTCCAGAGTTAGTAAGGTTAGTGGATAATTACTAATTTTGGAGTATTGGTCAAATAAATGTGACATTGTAAATAGATGAAATGCTGGTCAGAAAAATTGCTGTTTATGAAAAGAGTAACCAAGATGCCCCAGAGATTGCTGAGATCCACTTGTACCAGACTGGAAGTAATTGCTTCTTCTAACATTAATGGCTGACTTGATAGACAGCTGATCCACTAAGTGAGGTAGAACAGAAGCAATATCGGGACAGTTCTGACTGAAGTGTTGGTGCTACTCTGAGACATAGGCTTTTCACTGCTAGATCAAAAGCTGTTTTCTTTATCCATATACCATAGGATTTTTTTGAGGTGAGTGCCAGTTAAGGTGCTGTGTCCCTTCCTAAATATGTGCTGCCACTGAGGAGACCACATGCTTTTAGTTGAGAGTTTAGAATGGAATGTGGTCTTCGAAATTTGAAGGGTTAGAACATGAACATTGGTGACCTGAAGTCTATGAGAAGTTGGGAACAATTTCTATGTGTGTGTGTGTGTGTGTGTGTGTGTGTGTGTGGCGGGGGGTGGGGGGGCTATCATTGTGGAATATTTCTACAAATCAGGTAAGTAATTATGTGTTAGCACTTAGTGATTTGCTGGACAGGCACAGGTATGAAGTTATTACAGGCTTTAAAACATAGCAGGAAGAAAGATTTCACTGAACTCAGCACTGCTGAAGTTCTGAAAATTCCTTTGTCATTTGTTGACTTCCTGAATGGGTACAGGCTGAAGATGGAAAAAAGGGATAAAGTCCTTGAAATAAGTTTTAGGATAAAGGGCAGTGCCTGTATGGTTATGAGAAGAAATGTTGTTGATCATTTGATTTGCAATGACAATGTGGTCATATGGATGATAATTGTCATTAAGCTCATTTTTAAGTTGGGTGGATTAAATGTAATTTGTCTAGCAAGTTAACTTTTCAAGAGCTCCTTAAGGTTCTAATTATCTGATTTGTTTTATCTTCAGGTTCTGCTTATTCTTTAACCTTTACAAATTCTGATTGTCATCTCCTTTACAAATTCTACCCAACTGGAATGACAGATTTGAAGTTAAGGCCTTCTGTGAAGGTGTTTTGGTTTAATGGCCTTCTTCACCTCTGTTAATCAATATGTAGGCTTGTGTTTAAATTGTCAAGTAATTATTGTCATTATCATTAATCCCGTTCTTCCCATTTTTGCATGGAGTATCACATCAAATCATCTAGAGCCAATGTTTACACTACCAATTGGTAAGTAATCATGTCTAGACATTTCAAATTGGTAACAGGATGTTCGAGAGGCATTCCAGAACTGTATTATAATCATCCTATGATGTAGTACAGGTCATTTAGATGACTGACAATTCAAAACAGAAGGAAATACTCATTACTTCATTCAAAATGTGTAGGTGGTAATAGAACTAGAAACCTTTTGCTGATGACAGTGCAATGGTCACTAATAATGGCAGCAGACAGTCTAGGCACTTTGAATTTATAACAGGATATTCAGGAATTATTTCATAAATTCAAAAAAAGAAGGGAAGACTCACTATTCATTTTAAAATCTGAAGGTGGTCACAAAACCAGAGACCTTTTGCTTATGACAGTGTAGTGACCACTTGTTAATGGGAGTAGACTACTGTGGGGGGCACTGACTAGATGAGGCAAGACCATATTGTTTAATGTGTCCAAGGAATTTGCTTGAATGATGATGTCAGTATAAGTTAAAATTCACTAAGTATCATATCAGTGCTTTGTCCTCTGACCAGATGTGTAGGAACATTTTATAAGATCACAGACACCCTCAATGAAAGTGTTGATGTTTTACCAAACCAACCTAGCTACCTAAACCAAACTAATGCTCTTCACTCCTAAACAATACTTCACCTTGAAACAATCATTTCACATTATCTCAAGTAACAACATAAATACAGAAACAGTAAGCCAGACCAAACTACTCAAGGTTATAATTAATGACAACCTCAAATTTGACTAGCATATACTTTATTCCATCAAAAAACTCACAAAAAAATTGCTTCTTTGGATTTCTATGAAAGCTGCACAATAATTAACAGGTTAACTTCAGCTCTCCCAGTGTTAAAACAGAAACTGAGAAACAACAGCCAGTTATATTATAAGCCTGAGTAAAATTCAGTTACTGGCTAGTAAGTATACTACTTGGATGCCTGCAAAGAAGTAACCAAGACAGCTTGAAAGAAAGGCAACTAGAAAAGGTAAAGAGAAAACACTGACAGGGAAGAATCATGGAGCTGTTCAGTAAAAATCAGTTCAAGCCCCAGCTTTGGTTCAAGAAATGGCTTCCAGTAATATAGAGATAAAATTAAGTCAAGTGTGATCAGCTGATTAAAATAAACTAAACACTGAAGGAGTATCTCAACTCAAATAAAAGGCTGGAAAATGGAAGAAGCTATAAAGAGATATTCACATGAGCTGATAAAACTACAAAAATCAGAGACTGAAATTAAGAAAAGGCTGGCTGAGTATGAAACTGTTCAAAAAGGGAGATTTCAAAAATGGTAGAATTAAAGGACAGAGCACATAGGGAAAATCTGAGATTTTCTGCTGTACCAAACAAACTAGAATGAACAGAGTGTATTAATTTTATTAAGGCATAATTGGACTTGTATTCCAAGCAGGAACTGTTAAATGAAAGGGCACACTGTGCATGTCCTCCAAATCTGGCCTTGATGAAGCAGCCACAATATTTATTAATAAAGATGCAAACCTACCAGCAGAAAGAGTTGATACTGACAAATTGTGGGAATAGGGCAAAATATTAAAAGATGGAGGCAGCAGAGTGTTTGTGGAAAATATTAACTGTACATCAGGCAGAAAAGAAACAAATTTATTCCAGTAATTAGGGAATGTCGAGAGGCAGGTGTGAGATTCAAGCTGCCATATTCATCTCTCTTCAGAATATTTTTTCCTGGAGAATCTAATTCATTTTTGATGTATAACAGGCTAAGGGGGAAATCCAAAAGTTTGTCCAACAAAAATGAGCCATCAAGCATAACAGGGCTCTGCTTCTCATTCTTCTGATAATAAAACACATGGAGAGACTTTGCCAGTGAAACCTTTTCCACTGTGCCAAAGGAAAATGCTTGAGAGACAGAGAAAAGCACAGGAGTTGACTAGAAGAATCGGGAGTACCTTGGAATTGAACTGGAATCTGGAGTTGAGAGATGGAGATGAACAAGAAGACGACCAGCAACACAGAAATTAGTGAATAAATATGAGACTGGAAAGCATCAATCACATTTGTGAAATACGACTCTATCAGAATAAGTGGAAAGAGTAGACTTCTGTTGACTTTGTTAAACTTTTGGGGAAGTAAAAAGCATTTGCCTCACTTCATGTTATAAAAGTCTGGAAGGACTCTGAGGGGAGGGAAAGAAGGAAAAAGGTAACTGTAAGTAAACTGATCTATGTTATTAACAGTATTTCTGTAAAACTTTTCACAATATAAATTGCACATTTTATAGTGAAGTATTTTAGTTGTCCTTGCATATGATAAAGTTATTCAAGTAAACAGATGCCTTTTTTTCTTCTTCCTCTTCTCTTTTTTCTTTTTTGATGTTAAGAAATGTTGGCAAAAAGAGAAGAAAAATAATCAAAACCATGTTTAAGTTAGTAGGCTGTAATCTTGGGTTGCTGAGGTCGGGGTGGGGTGTAAATGTAGGGGCCCTATTAGAACAATGAAAATGCAATATACGAATGGCTGAAATGTCGAATATTCTGGACCTCGAAATCGGTTTTGTGGGGGGCTGCACCCCCTACACTCCCCGCTAATTATATATACCAACTCTGAGATCACACTACAGTAAGGAAAGGGCAAATTTTCTGATCTTCACTGTACTGCGATCTCACAAAACCAATCTCGAGGTACGGAATATTCGACTTTTCAAACATTCGATATATTGCATTTTCATTGTTCTAATAGGGACCCTAAAAATACGCAGTTCATAATATATGTAGAACTGATAATGTTTTCTCTTACTTTTGCATAGGTGAATGTCTGGATTAAAACCCTTGGCTTAATCTAATAACACATTTTAAGTGAAAACAAGTAACTACAAGAACACTGAATATAATGAAAAGTTTTCCTTTAGGAATAAATGTTTCAGCTTGTCTTTCAGGCTGCAGCAGAGGACTACATTTTTCTTTTTTCTCTTGCATTTCCATAGAGACAAGCTGATAATAGGGCAATAAAAGACAGAACACTGGTTTCTTCAAGGCTAAAAGTTAATGATGTCTAAAACATGCAAGTTGTTTTCACACATAGGGAGGAATAAAGACAAAAATAAACAGACCAATTAGTGTAGGTACAAGCACGGGCAATAACATGAGCAAGCATGGATGACCTCAATTTCAGGCTAATTAGGGCCTGTGTTAGCAGCTGTCTATTTGACACAAATATTCCTATTAGGAAGGTTGAACTTCATTATTTGAAGATGTGCTTAGTTGTGTGCATTTGTATTAAATTAACAGGTTATAGGGGCCTTTTTGGGTGTATTTGTTTTTTTATTTGGGGGGTTTTATTAAAACAAAAAGTCTTGTAAAATGTGACACAGGTTCCAATGTTGATAATAAGAAAAAAAACTGTATAAAGGATTATTCTGCCAAGCGTTAATGTGTGCATGTATCACAAAAGCTATAAATAGATATTTTAAAAAGTTGCCATATATAATAGGTGGGAATAATGACTTATTATCATAATGGAGACACTTTTCATAGTATCTTGGAATGTGAATGGTCTCATAGGTATAGACAAAAAGGGAAATAATACTTAATTTTATTAAGAAATGCAGAGCACAAATAAAAATGCTATAAGAAACTCATTTCAAAATAAATGAGCATACGAATTTGATAAAAAGAAGGCTTTCAGGATGGATATTCTGCAAAATATCAGGGAAAAAGGAAAAGAGGAATACTTATATTAATTGCTAGAGGAGCTCCAGTAATAAAGAAGAGGGAATAGATAATAATGGCAGATTTGTGGAGAAATAATCAGTTTTCAATAGAGGATATTACTTATAGGTGGGAACTAGAATTTGATTTGCAACAATGAGGATGTATCTGGGGGATCTGAAAGAAGAAAATATATGAAAAGAGGGCAGATTTCTGAAGAAATTTATGAAAATATTTGGTATGAAACATGTGAATTCAGTCATAGGAAAGATAATTTACTTATTCAGCAAGGTATGAAAACTGGGTTAGACTAGACAGAAATTATATTTCATGGGAACGTGTGTATTTAATTGAGAACTTTAGAACCAAAAATAAGTGGATTCCACAAGAAACCAATAAACCAAAAATATAGAAATCACGGAAACGAAGAATGAATGGTGTAATTCGTTTTCTTTGTTACCAGTATCCAATAAACTTTTGAGTGGAACTTTTGAGTGGGACCTGCATCTTCGTTTCCGTGATTTCTATATTTTTGGTTAATTGAGAACTTTGATACACATCCAATAACTATTTCAGATTATAAGCTAATAATTACTAAGAAAAAAATGTAGGGTAATGAAGTGAAAATGAGACAATGACACTTCCCCCACCTACATGTTAAAAAGAGGAGAATTTCAGGAATGAGTAGTGGAAATTATTTGGAAGTTATTAGGGAAGATAGAAAGTACTCCAGAAGTTACAGCAAGTGAGTGATATAAAATGAAAGTGGAGTTTAAAAATATGGTATATACAAAAGAAAAAGAGATCTGGTTAAGAAGTAGTAAGAATTATTTACAGGGTCTGACAAAGGCTGAAGTAATACAAAATAAGGGAAATCTGACAGAGCAAGAAGAGGCACAATTGCTAACGAGAAAATAAGAGAGTACCTGGATAATACCACGAGTTTAGAAAGATTGTTGTTAAGCAACTGCTTTTTTTATAATAACTCCAGAGCACAAAAACTTTTGGCACAATAACATAGAAACAGAAAGAAACATTTTTTTTTTTGCCAAACGTATGGAACCTATAACAAGAAAAATAACTAGAGATCCTATAGATGTATTACAGATATTTTGGAAATTTTATGAAAATTTGTATAAAACAGAGATGTGGGGAAATCAAGAAAAAGCACACATGGAAATATTTATAAAAGGCTTAAATATGCCAATGTTAGAGGTAGATGAGGCTGAACAACTAAAAGTTAAGAAAGGAGGAGATGAGATAAAAATGGTAATGTATAACTAATCTGAAGGAAAATCTCCAGGAATAGATGGTATTCCAGTAGAAGTTTGGAAGCTAGGAGGGAAGAAAGTTATAAAGGTCTGTAAGTTTTTGTTTAACAGATTTTAAAAGTGGAGGATTCAACAATATCCTGGAAAAAACTGCGGTGGCTGTAATACTTAAAGATGGTAATGACCCATCTGATCCAGCCTCATATAAGCCCATTACAATTTTAAACCATAATTATGAAGTAAAAACAAACAAATTCGCCATGGTGGCCATGTGGTTACTTCCCCCAGAGGAGAAATACACTGTTCTGGGAGTTCGTTCATTTAAATTTTCTGTGACGTCATCTCTCTGTTATTTGAGTCGACATTATAGTATTTCATTGTTATGACATAGCTCCATATATATACATATATATATATATATATATATATATATATATATATATATATATATGTGTGTGTGTGTGTGTGTATGTGTGTGTGTGTGTGTGTGTGTGTGTGTGTGTGTGTGTGTGTGTGTGTATATGTATGTGTGTTACATATTTATACATATATATATCTACACACAAACACACATATGTATATATAAATTATACATATATATATATATATATATATATATATATATATATATATATATAGGGTCTATATTATCTCCTCGAATGCTTAAAAAAACAAACGCTGATTGATCGAACTTATTTTCGCGAAACTGCAAAATATCGAAGCAGCAGAAACTCGAATTTTTTCCTAGGGAAAGAATTTGGTTGTCCGTTTCTGTTGCTTCGATATTTTCAGTGTTATGGTGGAAAGTTACTGGTCGGATTCAGGTAAGTGTGCGATTGTGTGGATGTGAGTGTTAGGGTGATTTAGGTGAGTTAGGGTTAGGGTTCGGGTTAGGTGTGTGTGCAATTGAGTGGACATGAGGGTTAGGGCAGATTTAAGTGAGTTAGGGTTAGGGAGCGAGTGAGGTGAGTGTGCGATAGTGACGGACCTTAGGGTTAGGGTTTGGGTTAAGGTAAGTGGGTAGTTAGTGGTGTGTGCATAGTTTAGTGTAGGGTTAGGTATCAGATTTTAGGTGTATGTGTGTGGATTTCTGTTTGTTTGGTGTGCTTGTGTTTTGTGTATGTGTTTTGGATCAGCGATTTTTTTTCCCTGGGAAAAAAATCGCTGATCTGACAGTTCGAGATTGTAAGCTTTCGCTTAAATTAGGTCGATCAATCAGCGTTCACTTTTTTAAGCATTCGATTATATAATATAGACCCTATAGATATATATATATATATATATATATATATATATATATATATATATATATAATTTAACCAGTAGTACATACATTGTTCAATTCCTGCCTTCTTTTAACCATCATTCCTCCTCCAAAACATTTTTATGTATGTCTTTTTCCCATAATTTTTATTTTTCTAAGTCATTTACTGCTCCTACCCTTTTCTAATGATCCCACTTCCTGTTCTTTATCTCTGTTACAATATTTACTGCTTTAAGTATAGTGGGCTTTGATTTTGATTTCCATTTTCTAGTAATTGTTTTTTTGGCCGCCACCAAAATTAAACTTAACAAGGCCTTACTGCACACAACTTGAATCTTGCATCCCAGCTCAAAAAATCATTTCCTTAGTTATACTCATTTGTTAATAAAGTATTCCTGACAGAGTACTCTATAGGGGAATTTTTAAAGTCGGACAGCTTTCTTTCCCATCACACCTCTCCAACATTTGCCATTTACCTGAGAAAAAATTTGTTGATGCCATCTTGTGGTATAAAAGTATCTATGCAAAGACTTTCATGCAAAAATCCTAAATCTTCTAGATTTTGTTGCATATTTGGGAGTCATGCATATGTCTTCCCATTGTTTCTTTGTGAATTGCTGTACTGTGAATATGTTGAATTCCTGTTTTGTGACCGTTTGTGTCCATTTTAATGCAATTCCATATTTTGGATGTTCAGCATTATAAATGTATCGACTACTACAAAACCACGAACTTTAACCAAAAGTGAATCCTCTTAGGCTGAACGCTTTTCCAACTCGCTTTTATTGAAATAAAATGAAGCGTTTAAAGTTTAAAATATGCTTTTCATCCTGAAACAATAATTGGACTTCTTCATACTAACTGACAAACATCTGCGTAATGATAAGAAGTTGTTTAAATAACTCATTTTCGCACCATGAAGGTGGTTCATGACGTAATTTCTTAAAGTGAAACTTCTACTAGTACTATTAAAGCAATGATGGTATCAGTGTCACTATTAAAAATACATACATTTGTTTATTAAAATACAATTAAAAAGTAACTTACTTATATTATGAATTTAATATACTGAAAAAATACTAAAATTAATCACAAACTAAGTCTTTATATTATTAAAATTTCATCAAAATTTATTTATGTGTAATTTTAATATATCTTAGGAGCGTTACTATGAATAAATTATTTAAATAAGTGAATGAGTAAATAATCATCAAATAAATAAATAAATAAATAATGGTGCGCAGAACTTTGAAAAAAGGCTAAATGTTATGACAGATATTCATAAATGGTGATTGAGCCATAAAAATAAATTCTCCCTTTGGATTGTTATGCATATATTTAATTTTTAATTTTTAATTTTTATGTAATATATATATACATTTTTATTTTATATGTTTTAATAATAATAATCACTTAATATTCTATAAATACTTACATGTTTTTGTTATTGTTAAAGACTTGTAATGAAAAATATGGGCAAAAGTTAAATGATAAAATTCATGTTAATTAATAAAAATATTTTAAAATATATACTACTTTAATATAAATCATCTATCCAGACGTCATAATTTTAAAAGGCACATCAATGAACATTTTTCATTCAATCCAGGGTTCGTAAAGGCATTAAGTCGGATTTGCCATAATAATTCACTTTTTTCCAGCAATAGGTTGAATGGTCCCCCTTGAATATCTTGTTTTACTTGATGGATGACTTTAAAACAAAAGTTGTGTTCAGGAAAATCCATAACATGCCTTGCTAGAGCGTTTTCTTCCTTTTGTAGGTTTATGCTTCTTAAGTGTTCATACACTCTGTCTCTCAAACTACGCTCCATCTTACCTATGTAGAACGATGGGCAAGCTTGATAATTAGCCACATAAACAACTCCTTTTGAATTGCAATTATATTTCCCTCTAGTTTGAAGTTTAACTCCATTGATGCTTACTGATGTTCCTGTAATCATGTAATGGCAGTATGAGCAGTTACCACATTGTCCCATTCCTCTCAAAAGAGTTGTTGAATTAGCTTGCATATTTCTTTGGAAAATGTCTTTGAAGTTGGAACCTTTCTTCCATACAATTCTAGGTTGTAGGCATAATTTAGATGTTAAAAACTGATCTTCATTAAATATATTCCAATTCTTCAAAATAATTGCTTTAATGGTAGCAAAATCCAAAGAAAATCGTATAGTGCAAGCTAAATTATATTTAACAGGATGTGACTGATCATTAATTCTAAGTTCAAACTGGGTTACTACTACTAATGAGGAATTGTGATGTTGTTTCTTTAATATAGGTTTGAAGTAACCATTTAGCCTTTTTATATTAACCTCTTCTATTATAGGATCCAAAAATTGGGTTGGGTATTGTCTATTCAGGAACATATGTTTCAATTTCAAACATTCCAGATCAAAGTTCTCATCTCTAGTGATCATTCGTGCAGCTCGAACAAGCTGGCCTTTGACTACAGATTTTTTCTGATGCAAAGGATGTGCACTATGAAAATGCAAACATTTATTTGAATAAGTTGGTTTTCTGAATATATCCGCTTCATAAGCCTGTTGTGATCTATTCTTGGTTAATTTTACATCCAAATATGTTATGACATCTTTGTTGAATGTATAAGTAAAATGCAGAAAATCAGTATTATCATTAAACATTTCTACAATTTCAGCTGCTTGTTTTTCATCTCCTCGAAATATAATTATGATGTCATCTATGAATCTAGCATAGAACGTTATAATGCCTTTAAGTAAATCATTATTAAATACATGATTTCTCTCCCAATAAGACATTACTAAATTCGCGTAGCTGGATCCACATGGGGAGCCCATTGCTACCCCTTTCTTCTGCCTGTAAAATTTATTTTTGAAGAGAATTAAATTATAAGACAAAATTATGTCTAATAATTCTCCTACTAGAGATATTTCACTTGATTCTGCATTTTTTTGACATATATTTTCTTGTACCCAATCTATACCTAATTGGTGAGGTATGCTGGAATAGAGTTCTTTCACATCCACTGTTATTTATTTTATTTTACATTTGTTGACCGGGCTAGTCCTGCTTGATATATGTCCATTTTCAGTGGAGGCCCGGGGAGAAAAGCTCCAACGAAATTTACAAATTATGCACAGTAATGGTCCAAACAAGTTAAAAATTATTAAACATTATGACAGAACATAAAATCTTTGGAGAGAGGCAAGTTAAAACAAAGTTGTAACATATAATTGCTATACATATTCTAAGATATAAGTTTCTAATATGGAAAAATTAGAAAAAATTAGTAAAAACTTTTTTTTTTTTTATCTCTCTAGTGTGTTATGTGAGGAGGAGTTTAGGAGGGAAGGATACAAGACAGGTTAGTCTGGGTTGTTACAGGAGCAAAGCCAGTGCTTGTTAAGATGTGTCTTTAGCTGTTTTTTAAAGAGTGGAGGACTAGACAAAGACGAGATATCAGATGGTAGTTTGTTCCACATATGTCCAACAGAGTTAGAAAAAAGGCTATTGCCAGCAGAGTTATTGGGTATGGTAGTATTAACCAGTAGTTTGTTTGCAGAGCGTAGCTGTTTCAAGTTATTATATGGTGTAATGAGGTTGGAGAGAACAGGTGTTTTAGCAGGCTGATAAAGAATTTTGTGAGCAGTTAAGAGCTGTTGATAAGTCAGCCTGTTAGGAAGTTCCAGCCAGCCTAGTTGTTTTAGGTTATGACAGTGATGGGTTCTGAAGAGAGATCCTGTGGCAAATCTGGCAATGTTATGGTAGGATGTGCTAAGTTTCTTGAGGTTATATTTTGAGGGATTGGTATAAATAGTGGAAGCATATAGAAGGGTAGAGATAAGGTGAGAACTGGCTAAGGTGGTCCGAGCTTCAGGCGTAAGGAATGATTTGATTCTATAGAGGGAACCAATCGTTTTGTTTATTGTTTTTATTGTGTTGTTTATATGAGAATCAAAATTGAGATTGTTGTCAATAGTTACTCCTAGTAGTTTTGTAGTAGCATCAGGAGAAATCAGGGTGTTATCAGAGGAAGTAATGGAGAAGTTAAGAGAGCTTGATTTGTGTGTAGGAGAGAACAATATCAACTTTGTTTTCTTTGGGTTAAGTAGAAGGCAACGGTCAGAGAACCAGTGTTCAACAGTGGAAAAAGCTTTTTGGGTAAGTGACTGGAGTTCAGTCTGAGAGGAAGCAGTGCAGATTATCGTGGAATCATCTGCATATTGTATGCAAGTAGTGTTAGGAATAGCTGACTGTAGGTCGTTAATAAATATAGAAAATAGGAGTGGGCCAAGTATAGACCCTTGAGGTACTCCTAAAGAGATAGGAAGGAGAGTCGATAGTGAGTTTTTCCAAAGTACTGCCTGCTGACGATGTTCAAGGTAAGATGTAAACCAGGATAAGGAAGAAGGATGAATTGAGAGAGATTGTAGTATGTGCAGAAGGAGTTTATGATTTACCATGTCGAAAGCTTTTGAAAGATCAATGAAGATGGAAGATGATGGGTTAGTGTTGTTATGGTTATGATTGATAGTATTGGTAAAGGAGAGTAGTGCAGTAGTGGTGCTGTGAGAAGGTCTAAAACCATGTTGACTGTTAGCAAGTAAGTTGTTATGGAGAAGGTGGTTAAGGAGTTGTTTATGGATGCACTTTTCCATGATTTTGGCTATAGGTGATAGCAATGCTATGGGACGAAAATTGGAGAAGTCATTAGAATTGCCCCCTTTGTGTAGTGGGATGATGTGAGATATTTTCCAGATGGAAGGGAAGATTCCATCCTTTATAGATCTATTAATCAGGATTGAGATGGGGTAGGCAATAGCTTTAGCTGCTATCTGCAGAAATTCTGCAGGAAGTTTATCTGCAGAGGGTGTGGTGGGTCTAAGTTTCTGGAGTATGGATAAGATAAATGAGGTAGGTACAGGTTGCAGGGAAAGGGGAAGAAAATTATGTGGAGTAGGAGAGGGTAGTTTAGAGATGTCAGAAGGTAAGTGATTTGCTAGAGTTTGGATAGTATTGGTGAAGAAAGAATTGAAGTCATTAGCTATTTGTATAGGATTGTCTGGATTAGAGTCCTGGGGATTTGGAGTACGTGACTGACCTGGGGATAGAAGATTATTAATACTAGCCCAGAATTTTTTGGGTTCTTTTTTGGTGGTTTGTTGTAGTTGAAAGTAATAGTTCTTTTTGTCTGCCAGGATGGCTTTTTTTGTACTATTTCTAAGCTCTCTGAATTTCTGGTTGTCAGTTAGATTCTTAGTGGAGCGCCATTTATCCCATGCTTTGTTTCTGAGAATAATTTTCTGCTTAGTATTGTTGGATAGCCAGGGAGCTGTTTTAGCTTTGGTTCTAATAGTGCGGCTTGGGGCATGGTTGTCTAGTATGGAAAGGAATGTAGAATTAAAGTATTCAACAGCATCATTTAGTGGAAGAAGTTTTAGTTGGGACCAATTACATTGTCTTAGTTCAGCGAGAAACTGATCAGAATTGAATTGTTTTTTAGATCTTAGTGTTTTGTAGGTGGTGGGTAAGGCTAGGTTTGATTTGTGTCTAATGATGTAAGTTAGTGAGTGGTCACTTAGGTCATCTGGAAGGATGCCTAATTGATAGGTTTGTTGTGGAGTATTTGTGAGAATCCAGTCTAGAATGGTTTCTTTATTGTTAGTTTTATTGGTTCTTGTAGGACTACTAATGAGTTGTTTAAATCCATATAGGTTTATATGGGATGTGGGGTTAGGACTGTTACAGGAGAACCAATTGATGTTAAAATCTCCTAAGACTATTGTTTCTTGAGGGAGGTTGGTAGAGAGTGAGTTCAGGATATGTTCAAGTGTGTTAATATTGTTTCCAGGAGGGAGATATGCACATATGATATTTATGGCCTTAGTATTATTAACTTGGAGTTTGGAGCTAATTATTTCAGCATTATTATCAGGGTTTAGTGTCAGATTTAAGGTACTAAGTTGGAGTTGTGTTTTGTAGAGAATAGCTACGCCTCCTCCTTTTTTGGTAGTACGATCATGTCTAATGATATTATATCCGGGTGGGCTAATTTCATTGTCTTTGACTGATGGCTTTAGCCATGTTTCAGTTAAGCACAACATATCAAATTGATGGGTTTCAAGGAGGGCATGGATTTGACTAATTTTGTTACAAATACTGTATATTAAGATGGGCAATAGAGAGAGAGTTGTTGGGTTTGGAAAGAGAGAGAGACATAGTTTTATCTAGTACTATGGGTGTTTTTGTTTTATAAGGTTGTGGGCCTGGATTAGGATGGATATCTCCATCTAACAAAAGGTTAAGGAAATTGAGGTATTTAGAGTGATGGAGTAGGTAGAAGATGTCTGATATTTTCCTAGGTTTAGGTATACTTAACTTGAGGTGAGTTATTCTATGGTATTTGGCATGTAGATAGTTGGGTTTTGTGTCAAGGTTGAAAAGAAAAGAAGAGAGAGGTGATATATATGCACTGGTGTACTTTGAGTGGGATGAATATGAAGAGTTCAACGGGTATTCGTATGAGGTTAGAATGTAAGTAATTATAAGAAAAGATAAAAGTGAAAAGCTGATGAGCTGTTTGAGGAGTGATGAAGTGCTTGGTATAGTCATTATTGTGTGAATAGAGGATGGGTAAAAGTAGGATTTAGTATGAGGTATATTATAGGCAGTAGTAGAAAAGAGAGGGTAGGGGCGGAGGTGTAGATAAGTAGTGGGTGTGGTGTTCAAAGGAGAGATTTGGGTTGGTTAGTGATGTAAAGTGTTTGATTGGGAGGGATAGTTAGGGGTGTGTTTACTAGCAGTATAAAGGTAGGACCCCTGGGGGCGGGTGGGAATTGGGGGCAGGGAGGGGAGCGGAGTGAGCCCGCAGGGCGAACGGAGCGGGTAGAGCTAAGAGTGAGAGTTGTCAAGGAAGACAATGTGTAAAGCAGGTAATATAAGCAAGTATGTCAAAAGGTAAGTCAGTAGCAGTATGGCATGAGGCTAGAGCAAGAAAAGTAGGGAAGTAAGGAGGTCAAGTGTGGAGAAGGAACCCTGGGATATGGGTAGAAGGGCGATAGAATAGTTCAGAGAAAGTAAAACTGTAGTAGCAGGTTGGGGCTGTTAGGTAATGAAGTTGGTGGGCAGTTAGAATGTAGAAGGCTAAGGATAGAGCACCACCTAGTGGATGGTCGCTATGGTACAGGTAAGTGTTCACTTACAGAACAGATAGAGAGGAGTTAGATTAAGGAAGTATCACAGAGAGAGAGAAGGCTGAATAAAGGATTAGCTACAGAGGGCAAGAAGGGAATAAAAAGAGGCAAGGTGGCTGCTGGCTATTCTGGGTGGGAAGCTGGCCTAGCAAGACAGAACCATTAAAGCTGTATAGAGGTGTAAGGTACAGGTAGCTGGATATAAACGTACTTTATTAGTCTTAGAAGGGTTGTTTTCACAGTAACCTTTAGGTGGAATTCAGGATCAGTCAAGTTTCCAAAGCTTCCAGGAGGAATTATGCAGGTTGTTCAGTACAGGAATGTACTAGTTCGTTTAGACTAAAGAAAGTAGGGTGAGAGAGGAGATAGTAAGCCATTAGTTGAAACAGGGATAAGAAGAGAGGTATAACAGGCACTAGTTAGATATGCATAAGTACATCAGTATAAACCAACACTGTAAAATCACTTAGACACATTACAAATCAGGTACATTTGAGACTCAACAGTTATAAAACTTGCAGAGATAAAAAAAAACAGTAGTAGGTACATCTATAGAAATTCTTCGATTTGTA
The DNA here is from genome assembly GCF_019279795.1 of Protopterus annectens. Classification (NCBI taxonomy): domain Eukaryota; kingdom Metazoa; phylum Chordata; order Ceratodontiformes; family Protopteridae; genus Protopterus; species Protopterus annectens. The sequence goes on from NC_056748.1 coordinate 480,978,908, forward strand.
GTACTAGTCTTTACTTTGTAGGGTTAGGCATATGAGATTATTGTGTCCCTGGATACAGTCCTAGTGTGCATCGTGTATTCAATAAATTTAGCGTGTAAACCCAAGCTACATATGAGCTATGTTAGGAACACGTGAGGAATGGGCTCGTACAAATCAGTTGTTAGGAATGTAAAGGCTAGCATAAGTATCCTAATGCGATGCAATATGTTTATTAACAGTAGTTTCCAGGATTGTAGGGGCACTCTCATATATCAAATGCGATACAGATGAGTTTATAAAATAAAATATCAAGTCTGATACGTTGCGCGTGTCAGAGTTGCCAGCTTCTGATCTATTTGCGATAAAGCGAGTACCATAGGTAGCTAGCTTCATTAACTTTATAATGCTCTCCAGTAGGTTATACAATTAAAGTCCAACAAAGCACTTTGGACAAGCATAACCTGTTTAGCAATCACTACCACTTGTTTGCGATCCAAGCTACCTAGCGTTGTATGTTTGTTAGCATCTAGAGTTTATAAATCTACAACTCTGCTTGTTTAATAGCGTCTAGTGTGCGAGCGCCTAGCCAGGAACAGGTAATTTACCCCAGCAGGTACTACTGTTAGAGCGCTACTCAGGAAATAGGTAATTTACCCCAGCAGCTACTACTGTAGAGCGCTACTCGGGAACAGGTAATTAACCCAGGAGAGACTAGATGCTAGGGAGAACAGTGCTCATATCAGTTATCAATGTCGATAAACCTTGCTTGGTTTTACTCATGCTAAGTCGCTATAATAGCGTGAGTGGTAGCAGGAAGAGTGGAGAATTAAATACAATGCGTAGCTACTTGTAGAGGATAACATGTATTAGAGTACTAAAAGTTCAGCAAACCATAATAATATTCCACATGCTAAGTCGCTAAGCTAACGTAAGTAAGTAGAGGCTACAAGAGCAGCCAATTAAACACGCTGCATTCCACAGAAAACACATTTACAGCATAAAAAGATTTAAAAAAACATATACTGGCTAAGTAACCTCAAGGTAAGAGCATACACACTCGACGTATGCAGTCGCTAATGTATTAGAGCGTTACAGCAGCAGTTAAGCTAGCGTAAGTAGAGGCAACCAGAGCAGTCGATTAAACACGCTGCATTCTACAGAAAACTCATTTACAGCATGAAAAGATTTACAAAACATATACTGGCTAAGTACACCTCAGGCTAGAAGCATACACACTCCTCATATGCAGTCGCTAATGTATTAGAGCATTTCAGTAGCAGTTAATATGGTTACAGTAAACATATACAGTTCTTTCAGATTTAGCACATATGCTTAGGCAATACAGAATATCTTAGTTGGATATGCATCTATTAATGGTTCCCATAGAACAACACAATGCTTACTTGTAAATAGGACAGGAGCCCGACGCAGAGAGCACAGCAGCCTGGTAAGAACACAGGGTAAAAAAGATGGCGTCCCTAAGTGTGGGGCAGATTTAAAACCTCAGACTGGATGTTGTAGTGTAGGGGGTGGAGTAAACTGCAACAGTGGGACAGGGCAGAATACGCGAGAGGGGAGTTAGGTAAAAACAAGGGGTGGTTACAATAGAGGGAGGAGCATAGAGAGTGTAGTAATAGGAGAAGTATGGTGAAGAGCACAGAGAGAATGTGGTAGGTGGGGAGTAGAAGTCCTGATAGTACGCTGGATAGATGAGAGGAGCAACTAGGGTTAAAAGTAGTTGTAGAGGATGGAGAAAAGAGCAGAGGCTAAGCAGAGAATATGGTAGTTATTTCAGCTAGGTAGTAGCTAAGAGTGAGAGTTGTCAAGGAAGACAATGTGTAAAGCAGGTAATATAAGCAAGTATGTCAAAAGGTAAGTCAGTAGCAGTATGGCATGAGGCTAGAGCAAGAAAAGTAGGGAAGTAAGGAGGTCAAGTGTGGAGAAGGAACCCTGGGATATGGGTAGAAGGGCAATAGAATAGTTCAGAGAAAGTAAAACTGTAGTAGCAGGTTGGGGCTGTTAGGTAATGAAGTTGGTGGGCAGTTAGAATGTAGAAGGCTAAGGATAGAGCACCACCTAGTGGATGGTCGCTATGGTACAGGTAAGTGTTCACTTACAGAACAGATAGAGAGGAGTTAGATTAAGGAAGTATCACAGAGAGAGAGAAGGCTGAATAAAGGATTAGCTACAGAGGGCAAGAAGGGAATAAAAAGAGGCAAGGTGGCTGCTGGCTATTCTGGGTGGGAAGCTGGCCTAGCAAGACAGAACCATTAAAGCTGTATTAATGGTGTGTAAGCTGTGTTAAAAAATTATTATCTTCTTGGTAGATGATGTTATTTATTTTGTTCAAAGAGTCCCATGAATCTTTTAATATCCACTCATCTAATGAAACATATTTCTTTAAGATCCTATCCACATACTTTGCACAAGCATATGTGGAGGATCTTCTCCCATCCACTATTAGTCTAAATGGTGGGTTGTTAGTGTCTTTATGGATTTTGGGGACTCTGAAAATTTTTGGTACTTTATGGGCATCCATCAACAAATAGTTAAATTCTTGTGAGTCAATTTTTGCCTCAATGAGTAATTCATTAAAATAACTTCTAATAAATTGATTAGAGCTATTATATTCACTCAGAGATGATTGCTCATATGAATCCATACTCAAGATATCTTTAATTTTGTTATTATAGTCCAATCTATCCATAATTACTAATCCGCCCCCCCTTGTCCGGATTCATAATTCTGACATCAGTTGATATAAGGAGCTGGATATTATCTCTCTCATCTTTAGATCAATTATATATGTGATTTCTACTTTTTTGGTCCAATTGTCTTAAATCAATCTCACACATTTTTTCAAAAGTGTGAATTGTAGGATGTAAGGGGGGATTATAGCAACTGGCCACTCTTAGGGAATTATCCATCACATTAGATTCTCCCAATAATTGTTTTAAATTTAGTTTTCTTACAAAACACTTGATAGCACAGATAGTTTGTGCTAAATTCATCTTATGAGATGGAACAAAAGTTGATCCTTTTGCTAAAATATTAGCCATTTCTTCTGTTACAACAAATGAGGAAAAATTATAAATAAGAAAATCTTGTTGTGTATTTTTTACTATTGTCATTGAATTTGATTCGTTATGGTATATCATCTCTTGTGGTTGTGGTTCTTCCTCCTGTTCCATTGTTTCCTCTGGTTCCGTCGTTGAAAACCCTGACCCCCATTAGAAGTAGAAGTGTGTTGATTACATCCTTGTTCATTAGTGTTTCCATTGTTGTTGTTATTGTTATTAATTCATTCTTTTATTCTGTCACTTCTCCTTAAGCTATCTTCTTGTGTATTATTTACATTATTATTGCCATATGATGTAGATATATGCAAATTAGCTGATCCATTATTAGGATTTTGATTATTAGATTGAATCTGCATCTTTGATGGCATGGGATAAGCTGTCCCTGCTTTGTATTGTGCTTGATACCTCTGTAATTTCTTGATTTTAGTTATTTTTATTTTTTGTAAATGTTGTTCAATGCTCTGGAAAACACGTTGGTATTCGTATTTATATCTAGTGAAATCAATGTGATCATTAATTTGTTTATCTATCATTTCAATCTCCATTTGCAGGTCTCGCATCATTATTGTGTAATGTTTAATCATGACTTGTAATAATTGCAACCCATGCTGGTTGAATAAATTAGTTAAATCCTGATGGAATGTTGATCTAGGTATGAGGCCTGTTTGATATCTCCAAGTCCTAAGGCCTTTTGGGACAATTCTGCGCACCATTATTTATTCATTTATTTATTTATCTATTTATTTAATTGATGATTATTTACTCATTCACTTATTTAAATAATTTATTCATAGTAACGCTCCTAAGATAGATTAAAATTACACATAAATAAATTTTGATGAAATTTTAATAATATAAAGACTTAGTTTGTGATTAATTTTAGTATTTTTTCAGTATATTAAATTCATAATATAAGTAAGGTACTTTTTAATTGTATTTTAATAAACAAATGTATGTATTTTTAATAGTGACACTGATACCATCATTGCTTTAATAGTACTAGTAGAAGTTTCACTTTAAGAAATTACGTCATGAACCACCTTCATGGCGCGAAAATGAGTTATTTAAACAACTTCTTATCATTACGCAGATGTTTGTCAGTTAGTCTGAAGAAGTCCGATTATTGTTTCAGGACGAAAAGCGTATTTTAAACTTTAAACGCTTCATTTTATTTCAATAAAAGCGAGTTGGAAAAGCATTCAGCCTAAGCGGATTCACTTTTGGATAAATGTATCGACTCCCATAACATATATCTGCCAATTACTGTCTACTAACAAAACAGCCTCAGTCAATATTGAAAATTCCTATTGTATCTTTCATGTTTTAAGGTTGTATATATATTTTTTTATCTGCTCTTATTTTTCTGTTAAATGTTACTGGTCTTGACACTGCTGTTAGTGTTTGCTGAAATACATGACATTTTTTTTCTTATTTGTTTTCCTTTTCAATGTAAAAATGCTACAACTTATGTAATCCATGGGAAATATTTGTTGAGTTTTCTGCTAGGGTTTCCACTGAAAATGGGCTGTGCTAAATAAATATTATAAATGGCAGAGACAACTTGGGATGACCACATATTACATGTGAACAACTTATAATGTGGTTAAAAGCATTTAGAGAACATAGGACAAGTTCTACTGGGGCTATAAGTAATATTACAGTGCTACCAGACATTGTTCTGGGCCTCAGACTATGGAGTGATCTATTCACATTACAAGTTTTTCAGGTTTTCATACTATTTATCCTTTATCAAAATACATCTAAAATGTCAGGAGGTCTGAATTCTGTGTGGGTATTTGCTGTCTGTATTCAAGCAAACAAACTCCCTTTGATTTGTCCTGTGAAGCATTTAGGACCAGGATTAAGTTTAGTAACAAGTAGTAGAAGTGTTTTACAAAGGAGCCTGCCTTGTAGTGAAGGCACACCACACAAGGTAAAACTGGAGGAGAAATGTGTGACGTACAGAAAAATATGGAAATGAGTAGTCATTAAGAATATGTAAGATATAGAATTATTAGTAGTACAGCCAAGAAGTCCTGTGGGGAGTTAATAACAGCTCCAAGCTTTCATATGACTGCAGATTTGGTCAGGCACAGGCCCTTGATGTCAACCTTGACATCAGTGAAGTAAATCCCAAACAGAAGTAGACTGGATTTTGTCAGTTAGATAGTTTACTATCCAGATGGTAACATAGGGTCTTACATTTTGTTTGATTAGCTTGTCAATAGTGCCAGAATGTGGTATGGTATCAAAGGCCTTGGCTTGGTGCAGATAGGCCATGTGAATCCATTTGTCTGAGTCTAATGCATCAGTGATATATTCAAAGAAGATCAGCGGGTTCAAGAGGCTGGATTTGCCTTTAAAAAATGGAAATTGGCTTGGATCCAGGAGTTGCAGACTAACCATGTCCTTGTTAATTAGTTCCATAATGATGTGTTGTTCCATTGCTTTGCAGATAAGGTTAGCGATACTTTCAGGTCTATAGTTTCCTGGATCAGTAGTGTACTCCCCCTTGCCGAGAGGGATGAATACTACAGTTCTCCATTCCTCTGGCATGAATCCGTGGAGAGGCTGAGGTTGAATAGATTTAGCTGCGAGTCTTCCAGACAGTGTCTGGTGCTGACAAGAAGGCAGCTTGACACATTATAAGAATCCATAGAGCAAGTGCTTTTAGCCATGGAGAGAGCATTCTGGTCCTGCTCTGAGGTGATCAAAGGGGGTGGTGTAGGTATACTAATACACTGGAGAAAGTAAGAGATAAATGGGGGAGTAAAGTTAGAGCAGAACTTGTCTGCTAATATGTTGGCTATGTACTCAGGGGATGAGTAAGTGTTGTTCTATATTAGCTCAGATCATTGCTTGACTTTACCTCTAAGGCTTCTGACATAGCTGAAGATGGTTTTGTGGCTGTCCTTAACAGAGGTAGCAATTCTCAATTCATACTTACTTTTGCACAATTTGATTTTGTTCTTTGTTTATTTTTCTGAGTTCATTTTTGTATGATGGGGTATTAAGTTCATGTTTATGAGTGATGAGTTTCTTCCTCTTATTGTATAGTTTGGTTATACTAGGGTTTCAGCCACCACGGGGATTAATTCCTGAATTTGACATTATATTTGTGTCTTATGGGAATAGATGCCTCAATGCATGCGTTGAGGTGGGTATAGAGATTATCTACAAATGTGGCAGCATGCACGATAGGGATCATCGAGGTGTGGCGTACACTTAAATTACATCATGTCAACAGCTAGCTGAATTAGGTTTGCCTTAGAGTAGTCTCTACTTTAAAGACAGAGGGGTTTGTGGTAAGTCAGGTTTTACCCGCATAGTCAGTGTTGCTGAATGGTGGTCAGATTTGTCCAGTGAAGTTGTAACTATTGGTGTTGAGCATACGGCAGCAATATGAAAAGAATCCAATATTTATAAACCTGTAGTTGCAACTTGAACCAGTTAGGCTAGTTCAGGAATCTTTGTGCATATTTATTTGAGGTGATGTAGGTTTCACAGGTAATGGAGGAATAGTTGAAGTCCCCCAAGAGAATAGTGTTAGGCTGTATAGACAGGGATGCCATTTTTTTAGATATGCCTCATTGGCAGCAGGTGACAAGGATTGGGGAACAGCAGTTGATTATGATATGGCATGGGATTCTAGTTACCTTGAAAAGGAGGTGGAGAAGTTCAAGTTCATTGTCCTGCCTTATGAGTCTGAAGGTAAGATTGTTTCTTAGGAATACAGGCACTCCCCTTAGGAATACAGACACTCCCCTTAGGAATACAGACACTCCCCTTCCAATAACACCGTGATTTTCCATGTTGGGTCTGAAAGAGTGGTAGGCACTAAAACCCTGCACTGTGGAAGCACTCTTGCAGTTCTGAAACCATGTTTCAGTAACTATGCAGATATCTATATTTTCAAGAGTTAAGAATGCCTGTAGGAAGTGCAACCTCTTGTTTAGGCTTCAGGCATTGAGTAGTACTACCTTTATATAGTTTTGATTTTGATTAGTTATATAGGTAATTTTAGAGGTGGCCACAGTGATGCAATAGGTTAGTGTTGCTGCCTCCCACCAAAAGGTTCTCAGGTTTGATTCTCAGATGGGGTGTTTTCTGTGTGGAGTCTGCATGTCCTCTCTGCAGTTGTGTGGGTTTTCTCCAGGTGCTCTGGTTTCCTCCCATATCCCAAAGACATGCTGCAGGTGGATTGGACACTCTAAATTGGCCCTGGGTGTGAGTGCGTGCATGTGTGTCTTCTAGGGAAGGTTGAGTGCTGGGTTGGCAATCATTCTATGTTGCACAACTTATAAACAAAGGCATGGCATCTAAGTCCAAGGAAGTCATCATTCCACTGTATTTGGCATTCATCAGACCTATCATTGAGTACAGTGCCCCCTTGGTATGTACCTAACCAGACATATCCAACAATTGGAACGTCCACAGATGTTTCTCACTCAAAGAGTACAGGGTGTAAGTAAAATGTCCTATGCAGACCGCCTCATGGCCCTATCCCTGTATTCTGTCTCCTACAGGATTTTGAGGGGAGATCTAGGCCTAGCATACAGGGCATTGTCAGACCCCACTCTGGCGGGCCTCTTTCTTATCCACAAAACAACAGCACCAAAGTTACCCATTCTAAAGACTTAAACCTTGCCTGTGATATAAATAGGACCTGCTGGAGAGATAGGAGACTACTGCATCTATGGAACAGGCTCTCCATCCATGTGAAGCAGAGTTCCTCCTTAACCCAGTTTAAGAGCAGCTTGGACAATTGGACGGGAAACCAGAAATTTATCCCTGGTTTGGCACCTATGTCTCTAATGGACACATGTAACCTGTAAATGGTTCATCTCCCAGGCCCATGCTTACACTTATCAATGGTATCAGAACTTGTCAGAGATTCAGGATGCATGGCTAGGCTTAAAAAGCTTAGTATTAGGCTTAAAAAGCTTAGCTTAGTAAACACCTATGAACCTATGACATCATAAAACTCTACTGCCAATCAATCTGCAGACAGTTGTTCTGCTGTGATGACTCCTCACAGGAAAAACCAAAAGGAGAAGAAGAAGAAGATGTAGGTAATTTTAGGAGAGTGACCTTACCTAAAAAAAGGCCCTATGAGGGAGGATAAGATCCTGGCCAATATATGGAAGCTAGTAGGAGAGAGGTGCAGGCCACCCCTAGCAAAACAGCCAAAATTGTCCATCATCTTCTCCAAGGTTGATATATTTTGGATCCCCTTAGAAAAATACAAATAGCTAAGTTAATAACTGAAGTAAGTTATCATTTCTTTGTATTGTGGCATTATTCTTGGTGATGGTAGAATAGTGCTCAATGCACATTTCACATCAGTTTCAGAAGCATATTTTGAGAGCTCTGTCATGTCCCTTTTCATATGAGGTATGTCTCAAGTCATCTACTCCCACATGCACAATGACTATTTCATATGTGTAATTAGGGAGAAGATACCTGGGGGCCCTTGTGATACCGCAGATCCTGGCAGCAGAGAGGCAACTAACTGTCACCCAGTCTTTGCTCAGCCTGGTGAATAGTACATCTGTGTGTCTATCGAGTTACCTTCGACTAAGACATTACCAGATATACTGCCTCAGCCTTGCTGTCTTAAGGGCTTCAGCCTGTCTGATGAGTGACCCCTTTTTGTAGTTGTTTTTTTCTGTACTGTCTGTGCATGTTGTTTGCCTGATAGTGACATGCTAAGTGTTCTGTGCACCATCAAGTTACACATTCACCTTTGATGTCTGAAGATCAGAAAGACTTTGGTTCTTTTCCAATATCATGTTCTTGGATTCATATTCCAGTACTGATGCTGTAGCACTAAGGGGTATTACACTCCTGAGATTTCATCTTTCAGATGAAATGTTAAACTAATGTCCCATCAGCCACAGCTGGTAAATTTTAAGAATCCCATAGCATTTATTGGAATAAGCTGAAGAATTCATCAAGTGTTCTGGGCAAATGTTCTCATCTGTATAGACACCATTTCAAGGTTTCCCCTGAAGACAGGCCACAAGCCTTGTGGTACTTTCATAGTGAACTATAAATAGTAATAATTCTGTGAAATATAGTCTACTCAGATAGTAACGGTAATAAGGCAAGTGTCCAATGGATTGTATGCTGAACTATGATGCATAAAATATCAGTTGCAACTGATGTAGAATAGAAGCAGTAAGGACAGGTGAGCCCTTTGTAATGTAGACAGTTATTAGTAAATTTATGAGCTGCTGAAAAAAACAGAATGTAGCAATTTCATCCTGAATAGTAGTTAAATTGGCATTGCAAAATGTTGTAAGCTACTGGAAACACTGCCAGAAGTGTTAGACTGGTAATTAAACAGGACAGTAATTGTACTAGGCAAGACTGTTGAATGGTATTTCAGTTTAGCAGCAACAACTCACAAAGTATAGCTAGAAAAATACAATAGGCTGTTAAACATGCATGATAAAACACAGTCAAGAATACAATCTGATAAAGCATATTATCATCTCAATTTTAATAGGCTTTAATACTGCAATCAAGGAAGTGAAGAAAAAGTATCTTGATCATCCAAGTTGCAACCTCCTCTTAGCCTGCCACTGCCATAAGTGAGATTAATAGCTTTTGGGATTAAGGTAGATACACCTGCTGGGGATGTGCACAGACCTTGTAAAGAGAACAGGCAGATAGAATTAAAGAAATGTGCCAGCTAGTGTAAGGCAACAATCCAGTTATTAAATTTCAGGTATTAAACATGTATTTCTTCCCAAAGGACTAGTGGTCCCTGTGAGATGACTGGTCAGCATTGGCCATCTTCAACAATGCAGTAGTGGCTCATTTTTCTTTGCTTTAAAGTAATATGAAATGAATAGGTCTGTATAATTGACAGGGTTTTATAATGAGTGCAAGCAAAACTCTTATTTAATGAAATACAGTGAAGCGCTTTTCGTTTGTAAAATAACAAACTTCATCAAAATCTATTTCATTAAATAAGAGTTTTGCTTGCACTCTGGTCGTTTTTTTATGATTTCTACAGTTTGTTTTTTGTCTTTTCGTTCTAGAACAAAAGCAACTAAAAGGTCAAATGAATGATGGAAGCAGTTCTCTACCCTGAGTTCTGGCAACTTGAGGTAAAAACATGTATTCTGCAAAACTCACCTGACAAGGTAAAATAGAAACTGCATCACCATCATCATCATCATCAACCCTCTTTTCTTAATTTTACTTGAGGTAAGGTGTCACTCCACTTGTCACCACATCTTTCAATTCAGATCCACTCTCATACCTTCTTTAACAGTCATGCCTGCCTGCTTCAGGTCTTCTCACACAAGATCCATCCATTTCATGGCTGGATGTCCTTTCTTAACATCAGTAGGGCTTTTATTCCAAGTACAGAATAGCTGCAGCTACTAGTCCACATGTGAATGACTGACCATCTACTGGCACCAATACTTGTGTACAACAGCTCATCTCTCCTCTCTGCCCAGCACTTCATTATGCATTGTTTTATGCCTGACACACAGGTAACTGCCACTCTACTTAGCCCTGTTATCTCTTCTACAAAAGGTTGTATTAATGCCCCACAAAAAGCTTCAGTTATTCCAGTCATTGATAACTACAGACCAAGAAAGAGGAAAGAGCATCACTGATAAATAGTCTTCTTTCCTGGCTAAATTCTTCATGGGTAGGACAGGCATCTACGGTACTGACTTGTTCACCTCCATTCTGCCATTAAGCATACTGGGTCCATACAGTTCTACTCATTACTCCAGAAACTACAATATCTTTTAATTTTTTGAAAACACCTTTATTGAATTATCACTTGTGACACAGGCAAACTTACATTTACACAAAGGTAATCAAACTGTATTAAATTAACATTAACAAACATTATACTTCACATATATTGCTAGATATCATATAACCAAAGCAGCATTACATAAATTATTCAATTCCTGCCCTTATTTAAACAAGAAACACCTTTATTAAACTATCACTTACAACATAAGCAATAATACATTTATATAAATGAAAATGAACCACACCGACACAATCCTAGTTGCAAGCATTTTACATCACAAACCATACGGACACACACCCAGTTGCAAACATTATACATCACTTATAATCTACCCAATCATTGTCAATCAAGCATTACATAACTCATTTAACTCCTGCCTTCTTTTAAACCTCATTCCTCCCCTGTATGTATTATTCTCACAATTCCCATTTTTTCCTATGTAGTTTGCTCCTACCCTTTTCTAAAGATCTCAAGTCCAGTTGTTTTATCTCTGTTACTATATTCACTACTTCTACTATAGTTGGTTTAGATTTTGATTTCCATTTTCTAATAATTGCTTTTTTGGCAGCCACCATAATTAGACACAGCAAGGCCTTACCATGTGTAGGCAATTCTGATTCTGTATCATAGCTCAGAAAATTATCTCCATCGTCATACCAATCTGTCCACCCAGCATTTCTGACAATGCATCCCAGAGGGAATCCTTAAAGTCTGCCAACCCATAGCACTCCCAGAAAATATGTTCCCAAGTACCTTTTTCTTCCCTGTTACACCTCCAACATTTGCTGTCTACCCGAGGAAAAATTCTCTGGAGTCTACTTGGGGTATAAAAATATCTATGTAAACATTTCCAAGCAAAAATCCTAAATCTTCTAGATTTTGTTACATATTTGGGTGACATACATATATCCTCCCATTGTTTCTTTGTGAATTTCTTATCCAATCTCTCTTCCCAATCCTTTCTAACCTTCTCTGATTGATTCTTATAGTTATCATACAATATTTTATATGCTCTGCTAATTATTCTTTTTTTAATGGCAGCTTCTGTTCTAGATTCTACTAAAAACTCTACCAGTGCTGGTCTTCCATTTAGGACCCCCCTATTTCTTTTTCTTTGCCTATACTCTGATATCAATCCTTGACAGGGAAGGCAATCTCTAACCTGCAGTCCAAATAAATTCTTGGCCTCTTCCAATTCTAGTACCTTTCCCTCACCAGATATTTGTTCCTAATACCTTGGTTCCTTTGCCAGTTTTCTCCAATAACTTCCAGCCCCCTCTTGCCTATTGTCTATATCCCAAATTGCAGTCATCCCCTATCAGTAGAATCTCCTTTCTCCATTTCCATTTTGGCTTAGTTCTTAGAATACTTTCTGCTACTTTATGGTTATAATAGTCTGTATGATTATTGTTATTCTCTTTAAAGGCCTGCATCCAAAATTTCAGTCTCTCCTTGTTTCTTGAGCTTTCCTCCTGTTTCAACATCATCCTTTTCCACTTTGAATTATAGTTTTCTGTTTGTGCTATGTATAGGAGCCTTAACTGTGTAGCTCTTAAATACCCCTTCAGATTGGGTAATCCCAATGTGCCATGTTCTACAGAAAGAATCAATTTATCCCACTTGACTCTTGCCTTTTTCCTCTCCCAGATAAAGTTCTTCAGCTCATTATTAATTGCTATCCACAACTTCTCCTCTGGTTGATAAAAATATGCCTGACCTGTATATAAGACTAAAGGGACTAAAAACATTCTGACTGCTTGTATCTTACTATCCACATCCATATAACAAAGCTTAAATTTTCTCAGTTTTTTTGTATTATCTTTTGCTTAGTCTCTTCCCACATATTCTTAGCAGCCACACCGGAATCATTTTTAAACCATACTCCTAAATATTTCATTTTATCATGTCCCCATAAATACGGATATTGTTGAACCAATTTTTGTGTGGGTACATAATTTACTGCTACTGCATTTGTTTTAGCTTCATTAATTTTGTATCCTGAAAAGATTTGAAACTGTCTCAAAATGTTCCACAACTCTGTAATGTCTCTTTCTTGTTTTGTCAGGTATAAAATAATATCATCTGAAAATACAGCCAGCTTTTCTTGACTACCCTACCAATTATATCCTTGTATTTCTGATTCCCTTATTTTCTTTGCCAGTGGTTCTAAATATAATGCAGATAACAATGGGGAAAGAGGACACCCATGCTCAAGCAAAAATTATCAGAAAGGACCCCACCGACTTTAATTTTTGCCTCCTATCCCTCATATATCCTCTTAATCAACCTTATAATTTTTCAGGAAATGCAAATGCTTCCATTGCCCTGCTCATAAAGTCCCAGCTTACTCTCTCAAATGCTTTCTCTGCATCAAGACCCACCACCAACAATGGTATCTTCTTATGTTCTGCTTTTCTCTGGATTATCAGTGTTCTGTTAATGTTGTCAAATGTTTGCCTCCCCTACACAAAACCACATTGATCCATATCAATCAATGTTGGCATTACTTTTATCATTCTTTTAGCCATTATAGACACAAGCACTTTATAATCATAGTTTAGCATTGACATGGGCCTGTATGAAGCTGGATCTGATGGGTCTTTACCCTCCTTAGGTATTACAGCCACCACTTTCTTCCAGGATGTTGCTACTTCTCCTCCTCTTAAAATAGTGTTAAACAAAACCTTCTAGATCTTTATCAATTTTTTTCTCCTAGCTTCCAAACTTCCACAGGAATATCATCTATTCCTGGTGACTTTCCTGTAGATTGGTTATACATCACAATTTTTATCTCATCTCCTCCTATCCTAACCGTTAGTAATTGAGCCTCATCTGCCTCTAACCTTGGCATATTTAATTCTTTCATAAACATTTCCATTTCTATCTTTTCCTGATTTCCATATTTTTCTGCTTTATACACACTTTTATAGAATTTCTGAAATATTTCTAATACATCTACAGGATCACTTGTTACCTTCCTTGTTATAGGCTCCCTAAGCTTGGCGACAGCCCTTTCTACTTTCTGTTGCCTGAGTCATTGTGCTAAAAGTTTTTGTACTCTACTGTTATTATCAAAAAAACAGTTGCTTAACAGGAGTCTTTCTAAACTCTTGCATGTTATCGATGTAGAAACTACAAATATCTTTTAGATATTTTTTCTCCAACATTCCTTGCTTAAGATTTGACAAATGGGGCCATATTCCCCGTTTGCTGCTGCTGTTATTATTAGCATTTGAATTTGCATATTCTCCCTTTGTCTCCGTGGGGTTTCCATCTCAAACTCAGCATGAATGGATCTGTGAGCAGCAGCACAGACTCTACATGGTGCCTTATAGGGGGAAGAGTTGTACAGACCAACTGCTTTGGGCATTTACTGTGGTGCATAGCATCCTCAAGATAGGAGGACACAGATAACAAGAAAGTGTAAAATATGGCTCTAGCTGATTTGGTCATGTTGACTAATGTTGCCAAAATGGGCATGGGTAGTTACAGGTGATAAGTTGGTTGAGGACCCCGTCTACTCCAACCTATGATAGGGACCTATGATAATGGTGGCAGGGGTGTATGTGCCCCTATTGGCTAGTATGTGCCCACCATAAAGTCCAGCAGCCCTGGGTCAATAAGCTACTGGCTGGCCAATGTCTAAATCCCCAGCCTGGGTTACCTGGGATAGCTCTGTTGAGCAAAAGCTGGACATAAAACCTATCAACCTGCCAAACATGAACTGAGAATTGCTACACTTAATGTAGGTTCACTTACAGGATATAGCTTGGAAATGGATGATATGAAGATACAGAGGATGCTAGATATCATATATATCCAAAAGACAAGATGGAAGGGCAGTGCAGCAAAGTCACCTGGCTTGGGATTCATGGTCTACTAATCAAGAGGAGGACAGGATAGAAATGTGTGGGAACTGTGGTGAGAGAGAAAGAGGCTTCAGAAGGCAGTGAGGGATATCATCAGAATTAGTGACAACTCATGGCAATCAGACTTCAGTGTAATGATAGGTGGTATTCATAATCTCAGCCTATGCCCCACAGCAGGATTGTGATAGTGAGGAAAAGAGTGCATTTAGACAGCAGTTGCAAGACCTACTAGATAAAACAGGACAACAGGAACTGGTGTTGATAATGGGTGACTTGAATGTACACATTGGGACAGACAGAACAGGATATGAGGACTGCCTGGGTTCACATGGGTGGGGCAAGAGAAATAAAGAAAGAGAGGATATTCTAGACTTCTTTCTGGCAAATGGCTTGATAGTAGCCGACACATGGTTCAGAAAGAGAAACAGTCATAAGATCACATACAAGAGTGGCCAACATGCAACTCAGGTAGCTTTCCTCCTAGCAAGGAAAGGGCACTAGGGTGGAATAAATGATTGCAAAGTCATCCCCAATGAAACAGTTGGCCCACAGCATAAACCCCTGGTTGTCACAATCATCTGCAAGCAGTTGTCAGAAAAGGCTCTAAGGTCAACAGAGAACAGGCTGAAAACATGGAAGTTGACTGGAGAGAAAGCACAACAGTTCAAGGAATTACTCAGGGCTCCAGTACCTGAAGAAAAGGAGGAAATAGGTGGAGTTGAAGAAGAATGACAGTGGGGTGTGTGAGGACACCAGAACAGCTATGTGGCTGAGCTAGATATGGAAATAAGGTACAAAAGGAAAGCTGGTGGTGGAATGCAGAAGTCCAGGAAGTCATTGAAAGAAAAAAGGCATGCAGGAAAAAGTAGGAGATAGAAAAGACCGACCAGGCCAGAAAGGAATACTGGTTGGCTAACAAAGAAAATAAGAAAGGAGTTGCAATAACAAAAAAATAGGGCAATGGAGGCACTCTACCAGCTTCGGGAAAGTGACTCAGTAGGTGGCATGAAGAAACTATATCATGTTGCAAGGCAAAGACAGAAAGCTAAAGAAGATAGCTAGACACCCTTCATAAGGGATGCCAGCAACAACCTGCTCACCAGTCCAGAGGACATCAAAGGCAGATGGAAGGAGTATTTCCAGCAACTTTTGAATGAAGAAAACTCCACAGAAGCTGTACTGCCCCAGAAACAGCCTACAATAAGAGAACAAGAGGAGCCCACCTTAGTAAGAACAGCACTAAGGAAAATGAAGTCAGGGAAAGCTGCAGGCTCAGATGAGGTCACAGCAGACATGATAAAGATGCTGGGTGAAATAGGGAAGAAATGGCTCCTGAAGGTACTCAAAGTAGTGTGGAGAGAAAGGCATAGCCCACATGACTGGAGAATAAGCATACTCATTCCAGTGTACAAGAACAAAGGGGACATCCACAACTGTTGGCAGCACAGAGACATCAAACTCCTATCACATTGCATGAAAGTTCTGAAGAGGATGATTGATAAATGGATATGCACAGTAGTAGAAAGTAAAATGGGAAATGTGCAGTTTGGATTTGGTTCATGATGCAGAAAAACTGACCAGATGTTTGCATTCAGACAGATTGTTGAGAAGAAGCTAGAGATGAAGAAAGAGTCTGATTGGGCATTCCTAGACTTGGGGAAAGTATATGACAAGATCCCAAGAAAGCTGATTTGGGCAGTACTGCAGTGGTTCGATGTCCCGGCAACATTGGTAGAATTAGTGCAGGCAATGTACAAGGGGCTCAATGATTGAAGTACGAACCGTGTTTGGCTTCACCAGAGACATTCCCAGTGGGAGTGGGTGTGCACCAGGGTTCAGCTCTGAGCCCACTGCTGTTCATACTGGTGATGTACTATATTAGCAAACAGGTTGCAGGGGACAGATCAACAAAGTTGCTGTATGCAGACAATGTGGCAGTACAAGTAGACTCTAAACAAGAACTTTAGCAAAGGATAGGGGAATGGAATGCAAAACTGAAGGCACATAGGAGGAAACTAAGCACAGATAGGAAGATACGACAGGGGTAATGGCAGCAAACGGGAAATCAGAAGAAGCTGAGAACTGAGATAGAAGGGAAGATAATGGAACAGGTAAATAGCTTCAAGTATCTGGGAGGGGTGGTTGAGGGGGAATGGAAGTCTGAATGAAGAGGTCAAAGCTTGAATTAGAGGGGTGGCAGCCAACTGGCATAGAGTATCAGGTATAGTCTATGAGAGAAGAATGCCAAAGAAGCTGAAAAGTAATGTGTACAAGACAGTGGTGGGATGACTGCTACTCTATGGTACAGAAACTTGGGCAGTAAAGGCAGAACAGATGAGGAAGCTAGAGGTGATGGAAATGAAGTGCCTGATAAGGGTGGTAGGATGCACACTGCAGAACAGATGTAGAAATGAGGACATAAGAGCAGAAGCCAAAGTAGCTCCAATTGCAGAAAAGATCAAAGAGAACAGATTACAGTGGTTTGGACACATGCAGAAAAGCAGAGGACAATCTAGTGAAGAAGATTTGGAACAGACAGGAAGAAGTTAAGAAGAACCGAGGACACCCGGCAAAGAGGTGGATGGATTGTGTGAAAGAAGATCTACAACAGTCGGGCATTAGCGTCGAAAAAGGCAGGAGAGTGGCATTGACTCGAGAGAGATGGTGGCAGTTTACATGATACCCTTACCCCATGTAGAAAATGGCAAATAGGGAGTTGATGATGATGATGATGATTTTTGCTCCTCCGGTGTTATCTTTGCACTGAATGTAACCTCCTATGGTTTGGCACAGTCATTCCTGCTCATTCTTTTGTGTCAAACCATTTCATATACCTCAGATACCAGGCTCATTTGTAGTCCGTAGGTTACCATTGGCACTGTACTATGAATGACTACGTAGTTGGTATTAGGCCCATTTAAACAATATTGACAGGGGTGAAGCTAGAAATTTAAGGGGAGCATTCGTTTTCCAGTAATCCTGCTGTTCTAATGACAGGATCACCTTTCAGTCTCATGTCACACCAGGCCACTGGAATGGAGACTGCATGTGATAGTACAGTCTAATTCAGAAGGAGAAGTGTGGGTTCTCTCCTGATCATGGAACAGTAATCAGATTTGCCATTGCTGCTACAGGTTCATGGATGGCAGTATAGTACAATATTTATGGACATCTCATCAGATATGTAATGAAAGGTGTTATAGTAATACAGCAGTCCGGCAACCATTGCTGAGAGCTATATGGTCCTGTGATTTTCAGAGAGGATTGGGTTTGTACAGGAATCAGCCAAGGTGAGTATTTGCTCTTCTCCTGTTAGTGATTTTATTTCTTCATAGACAAGATAGCATAGTGCAGTAGAGGCTAAGATTATCCAATTTTGGGACTGAGGCTTACAACTTGTACGTAGATGTCCTCTTGGCCTGAAGACTGACATCTTGTGTGCACTGTAGCAGTTTTCTACATTGTGTGATACAATTATGAGGCATCAGCACATATGAAATAGAAGTCATGACACTCAGCTGAAAAGGATTAGAATGCTCTATTTGGGTGACAGAGAGTGAGAGAGCAATAACTAGAAAGTGTTTTGGGTTCTTCATTTGTGAGGATAGACAGGACAGAGAGATTGTCCAACTGATGGTTTTCATGAGATCAATAATGCAAGTGATTCAGCATACTGTGGTGGTGAGACAACAGAGAAGTCAGAGCACAAATCTTTTAGTCTGAGTCAATTTACAAGTCAAGAAGCAAGCTTGAAACAAGAAACAAAATGCACTGTGGTAGAATGTTATTTAATCAAAAATAAACAGGCAGTGAAGCACTTTCGTCAGGTTGTAACACAAAGACTTCATCAGAAGAATAAGTCACAAAATCTAGTCAGGTTAAATAACCCTCATCAAATGTCACATGATAAAAACAGCCAACCATATTAAATGAAATCCAAAACATTAATACTTATTACATAGTCAATTAAAAATTGAAAATGTAAAAACTTATTCTAGGATTTTAAATGTTTTAAATGTATAAATATAAACATCTAAACAATTTAACACATACATTTTTCAGACGTTTAAAGAGCGCAGCTTTAAAACACTCATAATGGATACATTTTCATTAAGACCAGGGTGAACACAGGAATTTAATTTAATCTGCCATTTAAGTTCACGAAATTCTATTATGTCATCCCATGGGCCACCTCTTACATCTTTGGCCACAATATCCAACCTCATAAATTCAAAAGAGTGACTAGGAAAGAAGAAATATGCTTCGCTAGTGCATTGTTGTTCTGTTTTCTAACCTCAAGCATGTGTTCATAAATTCGTTCTTTAAATTTCCTTTTGGTTTTCCCTACATAGTAACAATTACATTGTGTACAGTGGGCCAAATAGACAATACCCCCTGTGTTACAGTTACAAAAAAAGTTGGTTCTTAACCAAATGCCATTAATCTTAATGTTTGTATCTTTCGGCTTTTTTCCCGGTTAGGGGTTGCCACAGCGGAACTCCGGTCCACTAATGATTGGCAGTAGAGTTTTACGTGCTGGCTTGCCGGGCCTAATGCACAACCTTCAACGAAGGAATGCCCGTTCACGCATGTCGCCACACAGAAGACGCTGTAACTGAGGATCGAATGAGCAACGTCTAACTGTGAGGCAACAACGCTACTGCAGCACCACCATCGCAGTAAATGCCATTAATCTTAATACCCTTCTTTTTAGTAAGGTACTTACATTGGTTACAAGAATCACACTTGTAAGTACCATTTTTTTCTGGGTCACAATCTCATCAAAATGGTCATTTCTTTCTAAAATGTGCTTAAACAACCAACCTTTTCTATAAACCACCATGGGGGTGTTACCAAAAATATCTAATAGGCCCTCAAAACAAGAAAATAAATTCCAGTTTTTCTTAATAATCTCCATAATTTGAACACTGTCATTAGTGTCACAGGGAATATTAGTGCAAAGCAGATCTTGTGTGACAAGCATTTCTGACTGTAACCCGGCCACACAGATTTTGTGGGAATACATAAAAGAGATTAAATACTTATGTCAGAATCCATATTTTTCAGAGGAATATAACCTGCAACATTATAACATTCTGTAGGATTAGAAAAGGGGGGCTAAAAACTTACATTTAAGGCCCATACTTCTCATATGAATATAAATATAAATATGAATGACAACACCAATCATTATTTCAGCTGAGCAGAGACACAGCCTCACTGGTTGATGGGGCTGAGTGTGACATTTTCACGAATATAAATGCCAGCCTCACCAGTTCATGGAAAAGCATGATAACTTGTAGCCAATAAACAACAGCCTGAGCTGATAGAAGAGTGTGACACCATCCAACTTTTACGTGCATTCAAAACAATGTAAACTTGGTAGTTCAGTCAAGCTTTTATGCACAGTTTATTTGCAACATTATACATTACAACAGTACTTCCATTTCAGCAGGCTGAAGAATGCCTGTTGCAAATGTAACTATGCCATTTCATAACTTATAAAAGCAAACAAACAAAAAAACATCAGTTTGATGCCCTTGACTGTAATAAAATTAATGCATTTTCTATTTGTTGCTGTAGAGATCATACAAACCAGGGCACATGGCTGCAGGAACCACTGCATTTTCAGCATTTGTAGTGGTCCACAAACATATTTTCTTAAACATACAGATTAGAACTTAAAGCAAGATACATCTGGCAAAACAATGGCTAAACACATTTTAAAGGCTGCATTTAGGTATATCTTGAAGTTCCTGTGTTGAGAGTACACTCTGCATATGCTATTTAATAACCACAAACTACCATCAACTATGCTAAATACATTCTGTTAGAGAAACTATTTCACAATTTACTAAACAATAAAATAGCCCACCTTCTAACCACAATATCATCCAGGGTCAGCGGCACTGGGGAATATCAAATCTTTTACAGGCAAAGAGATAGACTGCCTGTGGCACCTGTATTCTGTACTATCACACACTCATCTTGAGTAAAAGTCCTCTAGGACCCCAGAAGTAGCTATCTGCAACTCTGTAAAAGGGCTTATCCCAAGGGCAATAAAACCATTAAACGGCTTCACTCCTTTGTAAGGATCTGACTGATCAGTAGCACACTGCTGTCCTGACCCAGTCATGAGACAAGCTACATACAATTATGTTCTATAGCTTTGTTACTCCATACACAAGCAGGTTTTCTTCAACTATACAGATGTTTTAAATTGTTACCGTCTACAAGACTAACAGTTTCTTAGGCTACCTCCAGGCATCCCCTTGTAGAACAAGAAACAAGGATCCGTGGTCATGGACATGCACATCCTCTAATATCCCTGAACCTATCCTGGTGGATGTGGGCATCCTAAGGCAATGTTGCAGTTGTCTCATGTTTACTGACTGCCACTTAATTCTTTAACAAACTAGTATCATATGTGAGAAATGTAGCTTCATAGTATCACTGGAGACAAGGCTCTCACATACAAGCACTTATAATGACAAACCAATTGTCAGTAACACACACGCACCCTACACCCACTTCACATAGTACGGAACAGACACATTGACCTACATAAGCTAAGACTCTTAAATGTAACCTCCCTAAACATAAAAAGACTTCCCGGACATTGCAAACAAAAAGTATCCTCAGCAACCTCAAGAACATTCCACAAAATCCACAACCAACATGACATATATACCCACATCCCACTGTGTCTCAGATTCTAAGCCCATATGTTGGTCATAGGAGACTTCACACACAGATATTATTCTCACTGGGCTAAGTAAGGAGAGAGTCATAGTCACCAATCAGGGGCAGGATCCATCAAATCATGCACTCATTTAGGTCATTGAATCACAAGAACCAGTATGACCCAGGCATAGTTCATATGGGTGTAAACAACCTGAGACACAGCTCCCTGGACTACATGAAAAGAGATAGGCTGGAGCTCTCAAACTATGTGTCTCAGGCTGGTATGAGACTAACATTAAGTACCATTCTACCCTCTCCAAAGATAATGTCATAATATAAACAGAAAATAATTGACTTTAGCAGTTTGCTTAGAGTATTCTGTCATTTGATGGGATACAATATTTGTCAGCCTGGGAGGATATGGTTTACAGACCACTCTGCTTTGCTCTGCACCTTCCCCTCTGGGATTTTCAATATTGGTTAAAACCTTATCCACCAACATATTTATTGCCTTTTTTAGGCATTGCCAACATGATAAACCTATTGACATAGCTAAACCAGTCCTGGAAAATCTGAAGGAGTTACTACTCAATGCCAAGAGTTTAAACAAGAAACTCTACTCCCTGCAACTTCTCCTCACCCTGGAGAATGTAGACGTCTGTGCAGTTACTGAGACATGGTCTGAAGCTGCAGACAGCATCCCAGCAGTGCGGGGCTACAGTTCCATCCACACATTTAGACAAGTTTCTGCGTAGGAAGGGACAATAGGGGGAGGTGTCTCTATTTACATTAAAAATAAACACATTTTAAGGCTGGTCCATCAGTATGACACACTTGAGCTTTTCCATGACAAAGTCCCATGCCATATCCTTGTAAGCTATAGGGTCCCCTTGATGACTCAGGAAAACCATAACAGATACATAGGTGAATACTAGGCTAAATGTCTTGAAGGGCCATTTGTAAGTCTAGCCAATAACCTGAGGTCAGAATCAAACCATCTACCTTGTGTCTATAAGGTGAAAACCTTATCATTATGCCAAACCCACCTCCCTAAAAGATAAGCAGAGACCTTCATGAGATTTGATCTCATGACCCCTGGTTTACTAGGTCAATGCTCTTACCATTGAGCTAGAACACCACTAAATGTACTGGAAATGCTCCCCATTCAAAATAACGTCATACTCATGGTCATCTTTAGCTACCCCGTATAAACATGAATTGTACACAAAAACTAACATACAGGACCAAAGATTCCAAGACTTTGTAAGTGCAAGCACCTTAGACCAGTTAGTTTGTATGGCCACTAGGGGCACAAACATCCTTGACCTGGTCCTCACAAACATTGTGGAACATTGCACCTTCCCTAGTGTAATGTCCTTGCTAGTCAGGTCTCCTTTAAAGTAAAGGTAAAACTAGGGAAACTGTAAGTTTTAGGAATTATTCTAGGGCAAACTTCCTACTAGTAATTAACACCCTGGGACAATTTTCAAGCCCCCCCCCCCCAAACTCTGAGAACATATCTGCCTATGGTGGATCATTCATAGAAACCTTATATAATCATATTAACAGCTGTATAGAGACAACTCTACCTACCCAGATTGCACACAGGATCAACTCAAAAAACAAATTGCCTTTTTGGAATCACAACATCAGTAGGTTGTATAACAAAAGTATGAAATTTATGGCAAAACTTAGAACATGCAATGCATAGCAAAGTAAAAAATCCATTGCCAACCTAGTCAAGCAACCCAAGGGTCTAATAAAGTTCACCAAAGCAAATGTGAGGTAAAATGATCCTCCCCGGTCAAAGATAATAGCAATGGTTTCTTTGGCTATGTCGGTAACCTCAAAGGTAACACACAGCAATGTACTGAATTAATTGTAAATAGTGCCACCTATACAGTGCCAGAAGATATAGCAAACCCCCTGGCTGACAAATTTAGCTCCAATTTTACACCTGCCCAATACACTTCAGGAAATACCCACATCCATAACTCCCCCACCTATCACTACAGAGCAGGTCCTCAAGGCATACTCTAAGGCCAAGGGCACAGAATCGATGGGTTCTAGTAATGTCCCAAGATGTATCTTTATTAGCATAAAACATGAACTATTGGGATCACTAGAAGCACTATTTAACCACAGCTTCCGAACAGGCTTCATGCCAAATAAATAGAAGACTGCAAGAGTTACCCCACCTAACAAGGGTAGACCATCTACTGACCTGGGTAATTACTGACCCATAAGCCTGACTAGACTGATATGCAAAGCTATTGGGAGAATAATAAAGGATATTTTAAATAAATATATAGATAATCTACAAACATTGGACCAATTCAGTTCAGGTTTCTCAATGGACGTGGCAAAATGGTACACACTACTACATCAACCTGGCCAAGTATTTGACACAATACTCCAATAAGGCATTGTACTAAAGCTCACTAAACTAGTTATAAAATCCTATATCACCCACTGGATAGCCAGCTAGCTTACACACAGGACCCAAGAAGTTGCAGCAGAGGAGCCTTCCACCACAAAAAGACTGTTTACTAGTGGGGTGCCTCAAGGATCCAGTGCTGGGAGTGCTCCTGTTTGGCATCTACTTCTCTGAGGTTAGGGCTAACATCAAAGACCTCTAGCTGACCATTTTTGCAGAAGATTGCAAACTGGGTACAATCATTGAACCCCCCCCCCCCAAAGACATAACATTTCTCCAAGAAGGCCTGACACAGACTAATAATTGGTGCCAGAGCCATGGTATGAAACTCAATGCCAAAAAGTGCATTATAGTATCTTTCTGAAAGACACCTATCTCAGTAAACTACTACATTGACAGTACATCCAGAAGCATGGACTCTATACTATAGAGGCATAGGTCAAAGGTGACACACACCATAACGTTTTATGTGACACGCCAGCGATCACCAACACCCGAGTTACCAAAGACACTGCTTTTGCATTTATTGCTCATGTGAAGTGCACTGAAATATTTTGTGTCACCAGATTTTGACACAGTAAACCCAAAAGGTTTGCCATCACTGCTCTATAGCCAGGGATTTGAGAATGCATGTAGAGAGTGATTTGATATCTGAGTATCATTTGTCTGCTGTAGTGAAGAATTCATTCTGTGTTACACAACTTATAAACAAGGGTATGGCATTGAGATCCAAACATGTCATTGTTCCATTGAATGCTGCTCTCATAAAACCAATCATTGAGTACAATGCCCACTTTAGTATGTACCTGGCCAGGTAGATGCAACATCTGGAACATCTTCAGGGATTCCTCACAAAAATAATTCATGGTGTGGAAAACAAGTCCTATGAACACTGCCTCAAAGCCTTGTCCTTATATATGGTCTCCTATAGGCTGCTGAGAGGTGACCTATGCCTGGCCTACAAAGTATACTCTGATGCAGCCCTAATGGACCTGTTGCACATTCATAAAACAAATAAGATCAGGAGCACTTGATCCAGGGACCTAAACTTTACACACAACATAAATAGGATGTATTGGAAGGACAGGTATGTGTCTCAGATGGTCCCACTTCTCTGGAACAGACTTCCCGTCCATGTGAAGCAGAGTTCATCCCTGCACGTATTCAGTTGAAACTTGGATCATTGGATAGGGACCATAAATACACCCCTAGTTTGGCACCTATGTCTATTGGAGAGGTGAAGGTGGTAAATGCTTGGCCACCCATGCTCAAGTACATCTGCCCCCACAAAACCTTTGGGAACCAACGCCTATCAAATTTTACTGTGAAGCATGACTAGAATTAAAAAGGCCCCTTGAGTTGATAGCCTAGTGTTCTACTATGATATTATGATGTTGCTTGCTTTCCACTGAGCCACCTTTAGCCAGGTGCAGACTGTGGTACAGGACACTGATGATATGCAACATAACAGTGATCAGCCTTTCAGAAAGGAATGTTTACTCAGAGTAGCAGTAGTCTTAACCTACTGTTCCTTTCTTTATAGAGACTAGCTACAAGGTAAGCAGAGGAATGTCATTCATTAAGTTACACAGTAGTCAACACACTGCCCCTAATGATAAAAAAGTGGCTTTGGCACCATTTGTTAGTCAGAGATAGGCCTTCTTGAAGAATGCTAGTGTCTGCAGGGAAGTCGAAGATAACCCTCAGACTTGCAGTCATCTGCAAACTTAGTCAGCCACAAACTTTTCAGCATTTGCTTCCATTTCAGAGAAATAGATGTCAAAAAGGAGTGGGGCCAGTACTGAACCCTGTGTTGGTCATTTATTTACCAGTTCAGGCCTATGACCAGACCCTTCCAAATAAACAGCCATTCTTAAGATGCCAGCTCCAGACAATGTTCAAGCCCTGTAATATTTTCTTGGCATGGTTAACTATCTAGACAAGTTCATTCCAGGCTTGAGCCAATTTTCAGTATTGCTTAGAGAGTTGACAAAGATGTATCCTGGTCTTGGTTAGAGCAACACTAAAGAGCATTTGATATCCTGAAACAGAGAACTGCTAGTCCACCAACTCTCAGATATTATGATGTTCACAAGCAGTTACTCTTTCATGTTCTGCTTCAAAATTTGGTTTTGGTGCAGTCATTCTACAAGAGGGTCAACCTGCTGCCTGTGCATCGAGAACTCTTACCCAAACTGAAATCCAGTATGCCCAGATTGAGAAAGAGCTTCTGGCAATTGTGTATGCATGTTCGAAGTTCCACGATTAAGTTTATGGTTGACCTATCTAGATTGAAACAGACCACCAACCTCTACTCACTATCTTAAGAAAGCCTATACACTCAGCTCCAGTCAGACTGCAACGCATGATGTTGAGATTGCAAAAGTATAATTTCACTCTTGTCTACAAGAAAGGCAAATTTCTTTATTTTGCTGTTATATTATCCAGATCACCCAGAAACACCACTGAATAGCATGAGAATGAGACCCTTGATTTTGAAGTCATGGAAGTGAGAAATTTTTCTTCCACACATCTTGATGAGCTAAAAGATTACACAGCCACAGATCCAGTTTTACAAAGGCTCAACCACTTTATCAATCAAGGATGGCTGTCAAAGCAATCTAGTTTACCTCATGAAGTGCAACTTTATTATCCAAACAGAGATGAGATTTTGTCTGACAAAGGTATCATTCTGAAAGGTCAGAAAGTAATTGTTCTAAAGTCCTTGCAACAAGAGTACATTACTATCTTGCATCATGGTCACGCAGGAACTGATTCTACCAAAAGAAGGGTGAGAGGTCTATTATTTTGGCCTTCTATGTCACAAGACATTGAGAGAGTACTTTCATCTTGTTCCATATGTAATACTACAAAGCCACATCAACAGAAGGAACCACTTCAGCTAAACCAGATTCCTGAGCTACCTTGGTCGACAGTAGCCACCGACATTTTTTAGTGGAATGGTCAACATTATTTGGTGTTAGTAGACTCTTACTCCAATTGGTTTGAGATTGACCTACTTCCTAACCTAGCATCCAGTACTGTCATTACTAAGATGGTGTCATTTTGCAGTCCATGGTA
Source organism: Protopterus annectens (assembly GCF_019279795.1). Lineage (NCBI taxonomy): Eukaryota > Metazoa > Chordata > Ceratodontiformes > Protopteridae > Protopterus > Protopterus annectens. The sequence goes on from NC_056748.1 coordinate 481,005,827, forward strand.
GTCTGCACAAAGTTGTTTCTGACAATGGCACACAGTTTACAAGCCAATAGTTCAAACATTTGCTGAAGAATGGGACTTTATTCATGTCACGAGTAGCTCAGAGTACCCGCAGTCAAATGGTTTGGAAGAACATGCAGTTCAAAGTACAAAACAGTTATTAGAGAAGTCAAAATAAGACAGTAATAATGTTTTCCTGAATCTCTTGAATCTCAGAAATATACCTTGTGATAAACATCTTGGTTCACATGCTCAGAGACTTCTGTCGAGACAAACGAGAACCATATTACCAATCAGCTATCTATTGTTGATTCCATGTGTCAAGAACAATAGGTCAGTGAAAACCAATCTGTTGAAGAAGCATTTAACCCAGAAGTCCTACTATGATAAGACCAGCAAACAGCTCAGTCCATTACGAGAAGAAGTGGTAAGGATGCAAACATACAAAGGTTATGATCGGACTGGTGTTGTGAAGAATATTTGCCCAGAGCCAAGATCATATATTGTGGAATCACAAGGAGCAGAGTTTAGGCGGCATCAGAAAAATTTGAGACTGGTGTCTGAGCTTATAACACAGCACATAGCCTGTGAGAAAGACTCTTTATCTCAGAGTGAGTTGTCCGGTGTTCCAATTCCAGAGGAAGTTCCAAAGAATATTCCTGTTCCTGTGACAAATCCAGAAATTCCTAATACAAATTGTTCACCGAAGGCTGTCCCTGTTGTTAAATTCAGTTCAGATTGTTATGTTATGAGATCTGGTCGTATCTCCAGACCATGTAATAGATACATGGCAACTTGGACATGAACACTGTCTTTGTTTCTAATGTCTATAATAATGGATGTCTAACTCTAATGTTGTTTTTACTAAGGGGAATCTTTTCAAAAGGGAGGATATAGATCAACGTTTGTGTGTGTGTGTGTGTGTGTGTGTGTGTGTGTGTGTGTGTGTGTGTGTGTATGTACCTTTAAGAAACTATGCAAGGGCTTGCACAAGTGTATAAATACTGAGCACGTATGAGCCTGATTGCCCTTTTGTAGTAAGCTGTTGAGATGTAAACATTTATATATGTAAGGTCTGTCTGTTAATCATTTTGTTTATATTTTATGATGCTGCTATCCATCTTGATGTGTTTCTATGTATTAAAGCATCTATACGAAATACCCCAGCTGCTTGTCATCTATGTTAGAGAGGGACACGCAACATACTTCACAAAAGAAATTTCATGCTTAGAAGTGAAATGTGACGACATGTTCTGAGAGAAAAAAATAATTCCATAGCAGAATATATAAACCAAGGCTGTAATGTGGTCAAGAACTTGATGTGCAGTCTTTTAGTGGAATGCTCAGAATCAGCTAAGAATGACTGAAGAGTGGCACATCCAGAAATTTTGAGAAAGGCAGAAGTACCTAATTTTATCAGGCTAAGTCGAGCCTTGTACTCTTGGACACTATTTACAATCATTATGAATTCCCTACTTATGTATGCTTTAGGTCCCTTCTATATTTCAGTCGATTTTCATAACATTTTTGTAATAATCTTTGAGAATGTTTAATAAAGTATCTCTAATGTGCCCCAGCTCAGCACCATATTTGCTACCCTGAACTCTTCACTTTGTATTATCTCATAGTGAAACTGTATCAAAATTCTGTGCTGCCAAGAGATATGGAACACATTAAAGCATATGTTTACAATTACGTCATATAGGTACATAATATGTATTTACTAATATTTTTTTCATATGCATATACATGAATAACAATAGTCCCAATTAATCGGGATTTTGCTAAAATGACTTTTTATATAAACACACATATATGGGTCTGCCTAAAATGATATAAACATAAAAATGTAGACAAGAAATAGGTTGACTTGAAATAGTGGGCAAAAAACAATGACAGCTTTATTTGCATGCTCCGAGACCATATTAAATATTACTTCAGGTAAGCAGATTAAGACAGTATTGTTAGAACAAATGAGTCTTGGTAGTTGAAACTTAAATCAAAAAGATAAGATTATTTTATGCATTCAAGTGTAACCTTCATCTTCAAAGGTGCAATAAGGTTATACCTTAGGGTAAGAAAGTATCACGTATTTCTGATAGCAGGAGGAAAATTACTCCAAGAGTAGGGACAAAGGCTTCCAACCTTCGGTTAGTTAGGCCAAATGATATTAGAGGTGTTTACAAAGTAAATTGTGTACAGCAAAACAGTGAGTGAGGGAGATGGTAGGAGTGTAGCAGCCTCTGCAAATGACCTGCATAGTAAATGTATCTGCTGCCAGGCCTGCTCTTGCTTTGACTGGTGTCCAACCTATCCTCCCTGGTAAGAAATAATAATGCACACTTTGGAGGACAAATACACTCAATCTACAAATTTAATTTAACAGGATCTGCAGGCAGGGTGGATTTTAAGTAAAACAGAAAAGACAAGGATGTTGTAATACAGTTGAAGAATAAGAACGTTTCACCCACTGCTAGTCTCACCTCAGAAGTAAGCCTTAAATTTTTATTGTAATGCCTGACCTGCTTTTCTATTTCTCTACAGCCAGTTAAGTTGGTGGCAAAATGTTAGGAAGTAATCTAACTATATTCTAAGGTACTTCCTGGAGATAATTTTGAGATTAGGACTAGGCTGCCAAGTTACATAAGTTTCTGTACTTAAGAAACCTCGCTTAGCCTTACAGAAGTATCAAAAAGTATGGACTTCAGTATAATTAAAGGTTATTTTGGATATTTTTCATGCAGCAGTAAAGTAAATTCCTGTTCTTGGTTCAGTTTAATCAAGCTTAGAAATGAAGCACTGTGAGCAACCTGAAGTTTAGTTAGCTTAAACTGTCAGATAGTGGACAGGGTCCAACTATTCAGGTCAAAACAAGTAGATAAAATATGAAAGAATAGCCTTTTGAGCTATTCAAGCTAAGCTAAAACACCAAGCTGCCATGCTGGACATCCATTATCAACAAACTTTACAATAAATGCAAAAGGTTGCTGTCCAAGAAAACAAAGGGAAGGCCCCAACAATGGAAAAGCACTCTCTTCTGCCTCAACAGACAAATAAGACAACTTATCAAATCCTCCAAGGGCTCCTTTGAGAGAAACTTAACACATACATCCAAGGATAGCAATAAGGCCTTTTACAGCTATGCACATAACCTAAAGGGGAGGACTCAAGCATGTTTAGAACTAGTGGCTAATGCTATCACACACACTGATGCCACACAGATAGCAAACCTGCTAGCGGATAGATTTGGCTAAATATTTACGCCATTATCCCCTACTAACCTACAACAAACCTTCCCCCAAACTCTGCCCCCCACCCAACATATCTGAAGAGCAGGTCCTCAAAGCCTTGTCCACGGCAAAAAACACAGCCTCTATAGGACCAGACGCCATCCCAGACTGTTTTCTAAACAGGCTAAAACATGAACTACCATTGCCACTAAGTACCCTTTTCAATCATAGCCTAAACACAGGCTCTGTTCCTACGGAATGGAGAACAGCAACAGTTATTCCCCTCCACAAAGGTGGCCTAGCAACAGACCCACAGAATTACAGACCCATAAGCCTGACCAGTCTCCTCTGTACAGCTGTGGAAAGTATCATTATGGACCTCATAAATAAAGAAGCAGGTGACCTTCAAACCCTGGATCCCACCCAATTCAGCTTCATGAAGGGCAGATCCTGACCGTTAAATCTGGTGGATTTCTTTGAAAATGTGATCAAGTTCACTGATGAGGGTAAATCTGTGTACACAGTATACCTTGACCTGGCAAGGGCTTTTAACATAATCCCACATTGAGGCATTATCAATAAACTTGGCAAACTGAATGTAAACTCCTTCGTTGAAGATGGGTTGCCAACTACTCACAAACCGGACACACGTTATCAAAGTGGGTGACTCCACATCAACCAGCAGACCTGTTACTAGTGATGTGCTACAGGGGTCAGTGCTGGGCCCCCTACTGTTTGGTATATACTTCTCAGAAGTTCAGGTCAAAACTAAGGGGTTGTGGATGACCAAGTTTACAGACAGCTGCAAACTAGGTGCAATCATTGAATCCCCAAATGATGTCATTATAATCCAGGAGGGTCTCATGCAGACCAATGACTGGTGTATTAGACATGGTCTCAAACTGAATGTAAAGAAATGCATAATGATATTCCCTTCATCACAAACAATGTCCCCCTTACAATATCAAATCAACAACAATACCCTATGTACCCATGAAGTGTTACGGGACCTGGGATCTCATGTTGACTGTGACATTAACTTCGAGCACTGTAGTAAGGAAAGCTTTGTACATGGCACACTGGACTAGTAAAGGCATTGCCTTGAAAGCAAAAGGAGGTATAACCCCCTATACTCAGCACTTATCTGGCCTATAATTGAGTATAATGCCCCATTTGGCACATGCCTTATACAGATCGACTAAAGTCCCTGTCACTATACTCCACACTGTATAGACATCTAGGGGAGACTTATGCCTGGCCTACAGAGCAATCCAAAACCCAAACCTAAGGAACTTGCTGCATATCTATAAATCAAATGGGACTAGGGCTACCCATTCCAGGGACCTAAACATGGCCTGCAACTTAAATTGGACATGCTGGAGGGACAGATTTATCTTCCAGTGACTGCCACATCTTTGGAAGAGGCTAACAATTCATGTGAAACAGAGTACCTCAATGACAATGTTCAAGAGGAACCTGGACGAGTGGATGGGATACTGTAAATTCTTATCGGGGATAGAGCCCACAACCCTCCTGAACATGGGCAGTCATCATTAAAAGCAATCTTGGGTAGTGACTAGCATTTCTATAGTATTACATTGGCATAAAATGGCTAGGCTTAAAATGACCTCCAGGTCAATAGCCTAGTAATCTCCTATGATCATTGAGGAGTAATGCATACCTGTCACTGCTCCTGATTTTACAGACTTTCCTTGATTTTTGCCCTGTCCTTCATAAAACGTTTGACTGATGGTAAATCCTTTAGGATTACAGACACTCAATAAATCCAGACATCAAAAGTTTTTTTTCTTCATATTATCCCAAAAAAAAAAAAAAAAATCATGTTGATGCAGAAGGTGTTGTTCTGCTAACTTTATAAGTGAATTAGAATAATATTTAAAATATGTTCCGGATTATGAGGCTTTATTCTGGTATTATTTTTGGCATTGCGTAGAATTCTTCAGCAAAGAAGTTGAGAGTTATGGTATTTGGTGTTCTGCCAGTATTTACAAAGCTGCCTGAAACAGAAAACCACCCCCGAAGATCGGGGTTTGCACTAAGATCAGTCACTTGGGCTTCTGATCTCTGTAGTGCTTACCTTGTTGATGTTCAGTATTAGCTTTATCAAAACAGTGTCACATCACAGCCATGTTTAGGTAAAAGATTGTAATGAGAAAAATTAATGCATTCTTTTCTCTTCATTTTCCCCTAACAAGCAGCAGCTTTTCTGGGATCAAAGAATGAATCAGTAACAGTTTAAAAGTATGCAAGAAAGTAGAAAACAGAGAATTCAAGAGAGGAATGACTCAATAGAGTTATCACCTTCACGGAAAATGGCTGTTCTAACTTGACATTTAGTGTCTGAACAATTTTTAGTCCACTGTGGTGGTGGGAGAAAAAAAACAGCCCAAAATAACTAATTTGCAATTAAAAATACAGACGATGTAAAAATGCGACTACTTAATTTTACGCTGAACTACATATTAATAATAATAATAATAATAAGCATAATAATAATAATACAAGAGCAGCGCACATATTAATCATACTTTGGCTCCGCCTGCCACATACGTCAGTAAACTGCGCTTATGATTTCGTGATGTTGTGGAATAGTGACACCTGCTGGTTAATTTTGAAATAGCCTTTCTTATATACTTCTACTATTCTTAAGCACTGCTTTTTATAGCGGAGCCTGGAGGACCTGCGTTTCTTACAGTAAAATGGTAAAAGCTGGTCGGTTACGCTCCGGTTCAACCGGTAAACTGAAACGGTGGAAGAAGGGTCGTAGCAGTGAATGTAACCCGGAAATTCGGCGACATCGTGAGGCTGCCCGAAGCCGTTTCTTCAGCAGACCAGCGGGTGAGGAGAGCTGATAAAGAATGTTATTTGAGCTACACGTGGGTTTATGAGTCCTGGTATTGGTAGGGGAATTCTGGGTTCACGGCCAGGTGGCTATCGCTGTGGTCTTTATAGCCCTTATTTTCCATTTCTAACATCTGTGTATTATTAAAATGCTGATGGTAGGCTTGCTTTCAATTGGTCTGTCTAGATAAAGTGTTGCCACATGACATCCAGTCCTCTAATATTTAAAGTAGAAACTGAAACTATTCTTAGTTATGGTATTTGGAGTGGGGAATTTGTTAAAGTTTTTCTCGTAGTGGGTTTGGAGTATTTTTGATTGCTAGAGCAGCTTGAATTTTGTGCTCTTATTATGTGCCTGATTTTACTATGAACATTTAGTTTGCCTGTTAGGTCCAGACTTCTGGCTTTAAAAGGACAGTGACTTCTGGGCTAGCTGAACTTTTCATGTTTTGGAGGGGGTTGCAAAACCGTCTCCAGACAAGAGATTGTCTTGAAGTTGCAACTTTCACTAAAACCTGACATTTTGTTTGATAATTCTGACTGTGTCCTAGTCCAGAGATCCTTTCAACCACAAAGCAGATTAGGCAGAGAACTGTAGAGGGACAGAAATTCAGAAATTAAACCTTTATCTCTACAGAACATTTAAAGCACGCACCAGAGTTGGAACAGGGGTGATATGCATTGCTAATCTTTCATAGTTAAGAGTTCATAGTTGGGATAGATGTTGATTTCAAGTCGCACAGATTTGTAAAAAAATGTTCAGTATACTGGTATATTATCAATATTTTATTAACTGATGTTTAATTCTGCTGTGTAGAGTCCATTTTCAGGTGGGACCCATGGATAAAATTCATAATTTGCTACATATCAAGATGACTTATTAGGTTTTGTTAGTGTTTGTGCAGTGGCGCCATATGCTCGTATGTAGTCTTGCATGAATGTGTCACTGTACATTAGAAAGATCCTTTGTTAAAAAAATATTGTCACTTTACTTTTGCTATTCAACTGTCTGAGTATGCACGGTATAGTGTGTAAGTATGAGTATGTCTCAGTATTAGAAGTGATTACATTAAGTACAGCTGTTTCCATTTTTTTTGTATTAACGGATGACACAATGAAGGAAGTTAAGTTGGTAGTAATCATTTCTTGGGCACATTTCTGCATATAGGTAGACGTGTATCCTGTCCGTGTTTAAAACCATTCACCTGTGCAAACTTAAGCAAACATGATTAACATATTTTATTGTCTCCAGCATCTGTACAGAGATTTTTCCAGATGTTTGTGTTTATTTTACTGTACCCTAGGTGTTCTATGCATTGTTTGTGTACGGAGAGACTTGTGTAATTCCTTACCTTTTTTACTGACTGCACTGACAGTTTTTCTGTTTTCTGTGTGCTAGTTATAATAACTGTGGGCATTAGAAGTTCCTGTTGCCTGTATCTGTTAATCTGTCAGTAGTAAGCATTTTCTCACATTTATGTTTATATTACATGCACTAACGTTATAATATGGCTACATTGGAGACTATTTTTTCCTTTGAGTACCTGCTCAAAGAATATTGCATTATTTGGTTACTGAGATTGGTTAGTACAGGCAAGGAAATGTATATGCTTGTGACATCTGCATATGTAGGTTTGCATATGTGAATGGTTTAAGCACTGTGGTAATACACACCTGTGCAAATACATGCATATACATTTTGCAAGGACTGTTTATATAAATGATTGGTGTTTTGTGTGTGTGTGTATCCTAATATGAACAACTCATTTAAAAATTGCTCCTTTTATACAAAAGTGAAATCCCTATTATAAAGGGGAGAATGGGGATGCAGGGGGCAGCCCCAAACCAAAAATGAATAAACGCTTACTGTGATTATATTGTTGGAGGGGGCACTTTCAAAAAGTGCAACTTTCAGTCAGTGGGGATTTTGTTGCCCCATGAACCTTTTGTTTTATAGCAGAGTGACAATTTTTTTTGGGGGGGGGGCATTTTTATGACTTATCCTTACAAATCACAATTAACACATTGTAAATTCAACTCCTTTTCACTCAAAAGAAATGTATAGGTCATATTACAGAAATAGAGAGGGATGTACTTGGATGTTATGGATGGCAGGAGGGGTTACTAAAATAAGTTTGAGAAAAATTCTCAAATTGCAGGTTAAGTATGCTTTAATCTTTTATGATTGCTTAATAGAAATGTTCATATTTCAGTATCCTGCTAATTGGTTTTCTTACCTTAGTGTTTTTATATCATTAATAACAAATGGATCCATTAATGAATATCGTGTTCACTCTACATGGAAAAATGCATATCCAGTACTACTTCATAACTGAGACTTCATCTAACGACTGTGCAAATTTTCAGGCCAATTGCTATAATACCTCCAGTATCAAAAATCCCTGAAAAATGCATATGTGCACAATTACTTAACTACCTCGGCATAAATAACCTTTCGTCAGCACAACACAGCTTTTGACCCATCTAGATTACTACCACAGTCTTTACTGTATTTTACCAACAGCATAAAAAAAAAATTATTTCATTCCACTTTCCTCACTGCTTCAAATGCTTTTTACAATACACTCCTCTATCTCTTTACATCTCTGCCACTAGTTCAGAGATGTTCTTCACCTGTAAATATGTTGTAAGTAATTGCTATGTAAATTGTTAATCGCTATGTAATCCAATGTAACTACTGTCTGTTTATTTTAACTGTGGAGCTTTTCTCCCCGGGCCTCCGCTGAAAATGGACCTACGTCCAGTCGGACACTCCCGGTCAACAAATATAAATAAATAAAAAATAAATACTCAGAACAGTGTTATAACAGAATTGTAAAATTTGCCATAACTTTCTGTTACTGTACTATTAAACTGGAACACATCCTTCATCAATCCCAGCTACTTGTAGTCCACAATGTAATGTACAAGTTGGACAAATGCCCAGCCCTTAAACGTGTGATCCAGCATTATAACCCAAGCAGAAATCTACACTCCCAAGACAAGTCTCTGCTTGCCTTAAATCTTTAAGTACAGAAGGAGGTGCCCAGTGATCCACATATGTCTAGCAAACTAAACTACTATAAACTTAAGAGTAGATTTTGAGTAACACTTAAGGTCTTGAATCTGCAGATGTTCTGGATAAAATATACACTTGTTATCAAAACAAGTGATTTTATGCAGTCTGAAAAGCTACAAAGTGTTCATGTCTTTTATTCATGTAAAAAAAAATTGTATATGGAAATACTTGCAAGTTATATATTTGTTCATGTATGTAGTTTGTGTACTCTTAACTGTTGCTGTTTGACTTGTAAAGCTTGTATAGTATGTTGTTGTTGTACTTGGGAGTTTTTCTCAGTGGGACTTCTCAGAAAAAGGATAAAGGATAATGAGTCGCCCAATAGAGCAATCCTGATTGATGAATGCAAATTAAAATAAAATGTATTTAAATATTGATTGATGCTGATGATCTAAAATGGAAATGTATTTAATAGCTTTTCAGCAATGTGTTATGCTTCCTTTATCCTGTTCATGATTATGGGAGCTAGACTGTATTCAGGCAAACACTTGGTGTGAGGCTGAAATCAGCTAGATGGGATGCCAGGGGCATGCAAACCAGTGGCCATTTTAGCTTTACTATTTCAGCGTTTAACATGCCTTGTGTGTGAGAGGAAACTGAGAACATCCATGTACCATCTATGAAGTATTGGCATGTGCTGACTGCTGCACCACAAGAAACTGCTCTGTCACATGGTTCTAAAGTCAGTTTTTCTGTCATAATCCCATACCTGGGAGGAGCACCTAGATGATCTCAAGGATATTGTGCATGTTTATTTTTTGTTTTTTTTTTTTGTTAGAAATATTGGGCAGGAGAAGGGTTTGTGGTTCAATATTCACTTGTAGAGTAGGAAAAGATGGAAAGTGAAGGAAATGCATTAATTGACTTACCATACAAGGCCTGAGTCTGACTGAAGTATATGTGCCGGAAGTAGTATTTAATGTTTCTAATCCAAATACTGTTAATAAACTTGTGTCATTTGATTACTGATGTTTGTTAGAAGTAGGGGATCCTCGTGCAGGTGGTTTGTGTGTGTGTATGAGATTTAATAAGTATGTCTGAGTATATTTTTGCAAACAGAATTCTTAATTACATTGTATAGGCCCTCTTAGGCAGGTAGAGTTGAGTAACCATGTAGATCCTAGCCACCCAATTAAGAGAATTTAGTGTGCAGATTTTCCATCTGGTTTAATGAAGGCTATACTATATGCCTAAGGAGTAAATTTGTAGCTATCCATACACATGTCCCCTGTATACAATGTTGGATATAAGAGGAGCTATATCCTGAAGTTGGAAGTTTGTGTCAAGAACCTGTCTACACAAAGGGGCTTGTTCATGTTGCAGTGAAGACTGTGATCTTTGTGGGGGAGTGTTTTTAAGTATAACTAGTATTTCTGAGGAAGTCTCATAAGACAGGATCTTTCTTATCCTGAAAAACAAATCGGCGGTCAACATACAAGAGCCAGGGTAAGACGGAGAAAAGCAAGAGACTTTTTTGTCTGGGTAACTAAGGGAACTTGGCCCTTTTTTAATTTATTTGATAGAAATGGTTGCAGTCTAAAAAGAAAGGGTTGGAAAGGGTGTTTTGCAAAGGTGTAGTCCTAAAGGCGCATCATATTCTACGATTGGTCTGACGAGGGAAGACCAGAGGAAGATTATGCCATTTTTAGACCTGGAAGATGCATGTTTTGGTAACTTAATTGGGTAAGGTAGAAAGATTTCATAAGTGTAACTGATGCATGTTGATCAAAGAGCGGTTCTTTGTCCACAAAGATACAAAGTAAATGTTATTGTCATACAGATCAACAGAGGAAAAAGTGCACATCACTACATGAAATTTCGATACTCTGACTCATATGAATGACAGCTTACAGAAGGAAGCTAGATTAATAAATTTAAAATAAGATACAAAAATTAAAGTAAAACAAATTTGAACTCTATTTACATCAGAAATGCAACAAACACAACAGCAGGAATAGACTCTATAGAAATATAAGAATATGCAAAAAAAAGTACTATAATAAATGAGGCACGCATGTAAACTTAACCACCAATATATACCATAAACTTACAATTTAGTTTTCCTAGTGCAGATGGAGACATATGAAGTGGGCCTTTCGGAGAGTTTATGTAAACAACAATGACCTATTGCACACATATAATGTTTTACTCATGTAGGCTGTTAGGCTATGGGTATTTTGTTCATCAGTCTGATAGTTAATGGGAAGAAGTTCTTATGGAATCTGGATGTCCTGCATCTATTGGCTAAGCTTCTGGTGTCATAAGGGGATCCATTATGTCTGCCTGGGACAACATGATCGACAGACCATGATGCTTTGCCAGAGATGGCCTGCACCTGTCGCCCTTAGGATTCCTGATACTGGCTAAGGCTCTTGCCACCCCTATATTGCCTTTTTTAGGCAAGGTTCAAATGACATTCGCCACCGTAACCGGTACAAGCAAGCAAAATCTAATCTGAGGGTAATGCTACTCAATGCTAGAAGTCTAAACCTCAAAATGCACTCACTCGAGGCACTCCTTAAAATGGAGAACATTGACATCTGTGTAGTGACAGAGACCTGGATCAAAGCTCCAGAGAGCACCCCTGCATTACCAGGCTACAATTCATACCACACCTTTCGGCCACCTAACCCAGAACGAAGCACTAAAGGCGGAGGCGTGTCCATATTTATTAAGGATATCCACACCTCCAGGCTAGTTGCACAGCATAATGCATCTGGGATTATCCAAGTGCAACTAACTCTGGGCAAGACCGCAATCCAAATTGTAGCTTGCTACAGACCCCTCACAATACCCCAGGATTCCCACTCCTTTCTTGATACACTGGAAAGTATTAGGGTACAACCCAACACCCTAATAATGGGCGATTTCAAGTACCCCACCATTAACTGGGAAAACTACTCGTGTACCAACTCTTTTGCTCAACGTTTTCTAGAATTCATAAATTCCAATGCCTTGGATCAACTTATTCACACCCCCACCAGGGGCAGCAATATCCTAGACCTGGTCATTACCAACATGGGAAACCGGTGTTCCACACCAGAGGTCAATTCCTCGTTGATCAGATCCGACCAAAAGGTAATAAGCCTAGACATCCACATCCCACCCCCAATTAGAGAAACCATCGTAAAAAAACTTGTGAAGTTGGCTTTGGAGAAGTGGCAAACTTCATGACACCCATGCAGACGGACAATAGAGGTATGACTGCTGAATCCTACACAAATGCACTTTATAAGCACTTACACGAGTGCAAGGATCATGCTATCCCCTAATAGAACCAAGATGTTATCTTCCAAAAAAAGGAAACCAATCTGGTGGTCCTCTGCCATAAACAAACTCTACAACAGAAGAAAGAAACTGTTGCAAAAAAGAGTAAAATCCCATGACTGGAGGAACTCCCTGGTCAACCTCAGTAAGAAGCTGAGATCCCTCATAAAATCCTCCAAAGCTAGTTACGAAAACAAAATTGCCACTGATTCTAAAGACAACCACAAAGCATTCTATAGCAATGTCAAGAATCTCAGTGGGAACACTCGGATCTGCTCTGAGTTGCAGCACAATGGTACTAAATATACAGAACCAACTGATATTGCCACCATCCTAGCAGATAGGTTCAGTGCTAACTTTACCCCCCTCTCACCCCCTAGAGGGCCCATCTCTATACCGGAAGAATGCAAAGTTCCTATAATCACAGCTGCACAGGTAGAAAACACACTCTCCAAAGCCAAGAACACAGCATCCATGGGACCTGACAATATCCCAGGCTGCGTTCCACACGAACTACAGAATGAACTGGCACCCTACCCAAGTACCATGTTCAGTCATAGCCTCACCTCAGGCTTTGTACCCATTGAATGGCACACTGCGACGGTTATCCCACTCCACAAAGGGGGAGCCACGACGGACCCTGGGAACTACCGTCCCATTAGCCTGATGAGCCTGGTCTGCAAGGTCATGGAACGTATCATTGTGGAACTCATAAACAAAGACATTGGTAATCTCCAAACTCTGGACCCTACCCAGTTTGGATTTGTAAAAGGCAGATCATGTCTCCTAAACCTGATTGACTTCTTTGAAGCAGTCATCAAAGCCATAGATGAGGGTAAAATGGTTCACACAGCTTATCTAGATCTCGCCAAGGCTTTCGACACCATCCCCCACTCTGGAATTATAGATAAGCTCACTAAACTAGATATAAATCCCTATGTCACAAGATGGGTTGCCAACTGGCTCACGGACAGAACCCACACTGTGAAAGTAGCTGATTCCAAATCCGACTTCAGACCAGTGACAAGTGGAGTACCACATTTTTCAGTCCTGGGTCCTCTCCTGTTTGGTATCTACTTCTACTTCTCTGAAGTGCAGGCTAATACAGAAGGTCTTTGGCTAACAAAGTTTGCAGATGACTGCAAACTAGGAGCCATAATCGAAACTCCTAACGATGTGGACAAACTACAAAAGGGCCTCACTGAGACAGATATCTGGTGTCAAAGCCATGGCCTGAAGCTCAATGCCAAAAAGTGTATTGTCATCCCCTTTGGTAAAAACTCTGTACCCATGAACTACCACATAGCTGGTAGTCTACTTAATGCCGAAAATGTGATGAGACCTTGGGACACAGGTGGACAGTAGTCTCTCCTTTGATAATCACATCGCCACACAGTGGTCGGGAAATCCTTCTACGCGGCTCATCTCATCACAAAGGGATTCTCATACAGAAAAAAAGAGGTCATTGTTCCCCTCTACTCATCACTCATTAGACCCATTATAGAGTACAACTCCCCTTTTGGTATGTACCTCACAAGACATCTACAACAACTGAAAAGACCACAGAAATACCTTACAAAGAGGATTACTGGCCTCAAACAAATGCCCTACGCAGACAGTCTCAAACTACAGTTTACTCCATCGCATATCGCCTACTCAGGGGCGATCTCTGCCTAACATACAAAGCTGTATCAAACCCAGAGCTGTTGGACATGCTCCACTTAAAGAAATTTCAATCCCTCCGAGCTACACGCTGTAGGGACCTAAATCTTGTCACCACAATAAACAGAACATGCCGGAGGGATAGATTCCTGTCCCAGAGACTTCCCATACTCTGGAACAGACTACCTATCTATGTCAAACAGAGCTCCTCATTAGCACGCTTCAAGAAAAATCTTGATGATTGGATGGAAAATGGGAAATTCACCCCAGGGATCACTTCTGTGGCTCTGCTCGACAGGGACACAGGAAAATAATTTTCTTGGGTGGTGAAAGCCAGGTACATTTTTTGGCTAGGCTTATATAGGCCCTAGGGCCAATAGCCTAGTACCTACCTATGAACCTATAATGCTTCTGTAGCACTTCCTTGTTGACAGGTGTTTTGAACAGTCCATGAGCCGGATGGTGTCTGTCAATAGTTTTTGGACTCTTGTCATAGCATCTGTTTGAATATATGTCCTGTATGGATTTAAGGTTGGAGCCATTGTTTTTTGTGGCCTGTTTAACATTCTTATCCAGTGCTTTCTGATCAGCTTAAGGTCAATTTCCATACCAAACAACAATGTTTGTCAGTACACTCTCACTCATGGCTCTGTAGAAGATGAGTAGGACTTGTGGAGGGAGGTTGGCTCTACAAAGTCTCCTAAGGAAGTGTAGACCTTGTTGGGCTCTCTTTATAAGGTAGGAGGTGTTTGTTCTCCAACTTAGGTCTTGTGAGATGTGTACCGCTAGGAAGTTGGTGCTATTTACTCTCTTCACTGAGGCACCATTGATGATGATGGGGGGGTGTGGCTTTTTCTTCAGTGAATCAATGAGTTCCTTGTTTTTTCCAACATTTAGTGCTAAATTGTTGTCTTAAACCAATGAATGAGCTGGTTCACTTCTTCCCTGTATGCCTCCTTATCTTCCTTCTTGATAAGGCTCATTACTGTGGTGCCGTTTGCAAATTTGATGCTTCTGTTTGATGCATAGCTGTGAAATCATGTTTTAATACTGTGCAAAGAAGTGAATTGAGTACACAACATTGTGGAACCCCAGTGTTTAGGGTAATGCTGTTTGAGTGATGCTTTCCAGCTTGAACTACTTGTGGCCTTTCAGTTAGAAAGTTGAGGATCCAGTTGTTTGTTGTGTTTTCTATGCCCAGTTTACTCTCCTTAGACAGCAGTTGTGGAATAACAGTTTTGAAGGCTGAGCTGAAGTCTATGAACAGTACGCGTATATAACTGTCCTTATTTTCCTGGTGATCCAAGGTGTGATGAATTGTTAAGGCTATGTTATGTGCAGTAAAACGATTTGGCCTGTATGTAAATTGTAAAGGATCAAATGTAGCAGGCAGGATGTTACATGATCATTTTTTTTCAAAACCCTTATTACTGTTGAGCTAAGTGCAGTTGGCTGGTAATCCATTTAATAATGCTGGAGATTATTTTTTTGAGCAGAGGGATGATGTCTGTGGTCTTAAAGCATTTGGGTACTTTTTCTTGGCTAAAACATATTTTGAAAATGTCTGACGATTGCCACCAGCTGATCAGCACAGTTTAAGTAGCTTCCCCGGGGTCCTATCTGGACCAGCTATTTTGCCTGGATGAACCCTACATATTTTCTTGCATACTTCTTCCAGGTTGAGGCATAGCGATGTGGCATCTTCATTTGTGGGTAGTGTCTATGGTGATGCTCTATTCAGTTCCTCGAATCTGCCGAAGTAACTTGTTTAAAAAGTCTGGGTTATCATCACATCGTGTGGATAGTGGCTTATAGTTTGGGATGGTTTGGATCCCTCTCCACAGCTGCCTGGGATATTTCTGGTCAGAGAGGTGTCTCTATTTTTAGACTATAGGACCATTTTGCTACTCACACCTTTGTTCAAGTTGGCCCTGGTCTTTTTCAAAGCATCTCTGTCTCCAGCCTTAAAGGCAGCATTACGTGCTCTCAGTAATTCATATACCTCACTGGTGAGCCAGGATTTTTGGTTGGCTCTGATGGTTGCATCCTTCAGGGTAGTGATATCTTCAATATATTTTGTGATGTATCCCACAACATTTCAGTGTACTCATACAAATTAATACATTGATTTGTGATGGCAGCCTCTCTAAATAGATTTCCAGTCAGTGCATTCAAAGCAGTCTTGCAGAGCTGAGAGAGCCCTTTCAGCCCAGATCCTTATTTGCTTCCTGAAAGATTTTCTCTCTATTAGTATTGATTTATAGGTTGGGCTAAGCAGGATAGAAATGTGATCTGAGCTGCCAAGTTGGGGTTGGGGGACTGCCCTGAATGCCTGTTTGATATTTGAGTATACTTGATCAAGTATGTTTCATGTATAACAGTGTTGTCTGTGGAGGAGTTGGTAATAACACGTAGTGTACAATTAACAGCACACTTTGTGAGCCACAAGTCTTTGACATCTGCTGTTACATCAGAGAAGTGGGTCCTGAAGAGAGAACCCAGGACAGAGCCCTGAGGAACACCTCTACTGCTGTGCATTTTAAATGAGAATGCCACCAGCTGTTAGTGTCCATTTGACCAGGGAGCCAGTTTGTAGCTTAACAGGTGATGTAAGGGTTTGTTTACACTAGTGTTTCATTAATGCTAGCTTGGGAATTATAACAAAGGTTCAGTTATGACTGGATTAGCAGTACAGATAGGATGGTCTCTGTCAGTGGCATTCTTTACATTTTCAAAGAAAACCAGATGAAGAAGGCAGGGTCTGCTTTTCATTAAGTTGAATTGATTAGGGTGAAGGATTTGTAGGTCACCAATTTTGAAAGGCTGACCAAGATGTTTTCCATGATTTTAGAGATGATGCTGGTGAGGCTAACTGGATGATGCTCTCCTTTTGTCAGTGAGCAACCTGCCCTTGTGGCATGGGGGCATAACTTCTGTTCTCCAGAGGTCAGGCACATAACCCCATGGCAAGACTAAGCTTGAAAATGTTTAGTGGGGGTTCAGAAGAGTCACTATGCAGCAGCCTGGTATATAGTCTGGGAGCATGTTTTAGGATGTGGTTCACAGTGATTTTGGGGTAGGGAGACTTAAGTGATTCAAGAGAATGAGTGGGAGGAATGAAATTAAAACCAAATTTGTCAGCTAGGACAGTGACTGTGGGTTTGGGATCAGAATAGGTAGTGCATATACACCTAGTGGCCTTATTTTCTGTAGTCAACAGCTATTTTTAGTCCGTATCCTGCCTTAGTCTTCCTAATGGCATGCTTGACTTCTTGGCCTTGCAAGTTCCTTCTTGTAGTGGAAAGTGATGAATTTCTATGGAGCAAGTAGTTTCTTCTTCTTAGGGTGAGTTTGGGATTTCCACCCTTAGGAATTTATTTAGAATTTTCCACTTTGATTATGCTGAAATTTTTATGTATTGGTTTAGATGGGAATAAAAGTCAGAGATGTGTATAGTGACCTTAATGACAACAATGTCTGCAAGGGGAGGCATAGTTTTAAATTTCCTGAAACACAGGAGTGTTAGGTTGACTTGGAAGTAATCTGTGATTATGGCAGAACTTTGGGCAGGTTGGTGCTTGTTACATGGAGGAAGATAAATTTGGTTGGCCAGATTTGATCAAGGAGGAAGTGCTGCTCGTAAAGGAAGATAAAACACTTTACCTCGTCATTACAAATGTTATCACCTGCAGTAGGAGCTAGGACTGTTTGATCTAGGGTGTTGGTAAAATGAAGGAACCATTAGGTATATTTATTGTTAGTTGAATCAGCTTTCCATTTGAAGATTAAGTACAAATTTTTTCCTCATTTCTTTTTGTTATAGTTATCGTCATAGGAGGTTACTAAGTTATAGACCTGGAGGTCATTTCAAGCCTAGCAGTTTCATTTGCATGTAATACATATATACTGTAGTCAATATCCAGGATTGTATTTAGTAATGACTGCCCTTGTCCAGCATGGTTCTGGGTGTTATCCCTGGTAAATACAGGGCTTGACTGGGATTTGAACATGGTAATACCCCTAGACCAACAAACCACATTAGGCTGTTGTCATGTAAAGTTAGCTTTCTCATTACAAAATGCATATTTTTTACTCTAATCAAGAGATTTTTATTTTTCAACAAGTAACAATCCAATATCCATTTGAAACCATGTATTTTGGCTTTGGTATTTTGGCATTATCTTTGTGACATATTTACTTTAGTTGCTTCAGTGGCTCTGTATTTATTCATAGGTTTGTACTGGACTAATGGCCCTGGAGCCTTTACAAGCCTAGCCCATAGAAGTGCCCCGGCATTGTGCCGCCTGACATTAATTCCCAGTGCCTCTATCAAGTAGAGCCACTGGAGTGATCCCCAGGGTGAACTTTCTATTTCCCATCCACTCATCAGGATTTCTCTTAGAAGGCCATTGAGATGCTGTGCTTGACATGTATTGGAAGTCTATTCCAGAGCATGAGCAGTCTGGGTTATGAACCTGTCTGTCCCTCCAGTATGTTTTGTTGATTGTGGTAATGAGGTTGGGGTCTCTGAAGCAAGTGGTGCAGAGGGATTTTGATTTCTTTAGATGTAGCATTTCTAACAGAGCTGGGTCAGACATGGCTTTGTAAGTCATATGAGACTGAGAATAGCTGGAGTTGTTTGAGTCTGTCCGTGTAGGACATGTGTTTTAAGGCCTAGGATTCATGAGTTACTTTTGTGGTCTTCCCAGCTGTTGCATGTGTCTAGTGAGGTACATGCCAAATGGGGCATTATACTCTGATTGGCTTAATGAGGGAAGAGTAGAGAGAGATGATTACTTCCTCCTTCCTGGATGCAAAACCCTTGATAATGAGATGTGCCACATAGGACTTTGTGACCACAGTGGTCAAAGCGGTTGCTGTCCACCTGTGTGCCTAGATCCCTTTTATAAAGCCTTCAGTGTTCACTGGGCTCCCATCGATGTGGTAATTAGTGGGAACTGAGTTTTTCCCAAAGGGGATAACTACGCATTTTTTGGCATTAAACTTAAGGCCATGGTTTCAACACCAGTCATTGGTCTCATTGAGGCCTTTCTGTATGATGTCTGCATCACTTGGGGAATTAATTAATGGCTGCCAGCTTGCGGTTGTCTGCAGACTTGGTCAGCCAGAGTCCTTCCATGTTGGTTTGGACTTCTGAGAAGTAGATGCCAAACAGGAGAGGAACTAGGACCGATCTCTGTGGGACTCCATTCATTACTGGTCGGCAGTCTGACTTGGAGTCTGCTACTTTCACACTTTGGGTTCTATCTGTGAGCCACTTTGCAAGCCACCTAGTGATATAGGGGTTGTTGCCTAGTTTGAGTTTATCAATAATTCCTGAATGAGGAATGGTATTAAAGGTCTTTGCCAGATCGAGGTAGGCTGTATGAAATGTCTTGCCCTTATCCACAGTTCTGGTGACTGACTCAAAGAAGTCAACCAGGTTGAGCAGGCATGATCTGCTTTTCACAAAACCAAATTGTGTAAGATCTGGAGTTTGGAGATTCCCTATATCCTTGTTAATTAGGTCCATGATGATGCACTCCATAGCCTTGCATATCAGACTCCTCAGGCTAATGGGGTGATAATTCCCAGGGTCTGTAGTTGCTCCCCCTTTTATGGAGAGGGATGACTGTAGCAGTCCGCCATTTAGTAGCGACGAAGCCTGAGGTAAGGCTGTGATTGAACAGGGCACACAGATGTGGTGCTAGTTCACTTTGTAGTTCATGTAGAACACATCCAGGGATATTGTAGTGTCCCATGGAAGCTGTATTCTTGGCCTTAGACAATGCAACTTTAACCTGTGCTGCAGTAATTCTGTGTGCCTGGCATTCCTCCGGTATTGTGATTGGTCCTTTGGGGGGGGGGGGCAAAGTTGGCACTGAATTTGTCTGCCATTATGTTGGCAATATCTGTTGGCTCAATATATAGGGGGAATTAATGCAGATATATTTCAGTGAAAAGGAATAAAATATGGAACAGGATAAAAGTCTGTTGGGTATATAGTGCTTTGGTATACAGTGTAATTTTAAACAGTTATAAAACTAATAAATCATTATCTACCAATGGATGGATTAATCCCTTGTAGAGAGGACTATGGGTGTGAGAGTCATTTCAACAGACCTGCTGTACAATGAGTTTGTATGTTATACCACCAGGAATTTGTGCTAGAAAGAAAACATTTTAAATTCTTTCTGCATTTGTGAAAATGCAGATGTAGTAAAAGAATAATTCTGTACTAGACAAATATTTGCTACAGTGCAGTAAACAGCACCTTACTACATTGTGGCATCTGTTACTACCCTGTATGCCAAGTACAATAAACTTTACTAGGAATTTTTGTAGTGCATGGTGTGCCACGATTATGTTTCGAAATCATGAAGAAAGATAAACTTAAATGATTCATTATTGCAAGGCCTGAACTTAGATGACCTACCCAGAAGCTCTGTTAAGATCTTGCTCCAAGATGAGGAAAACAGAGCATCAGAGGTTCAGAGGGAAAAGACAGAGGTTGTGAATGACTGTGTGGTCTTATTTACCTTCTCTGTCATCTTCTCTTTGGAGCAGCTGGGACCAATTCCAGTTCCTCCTGTGTCCATCCCTGTTTTTGCTTTGAGACTTGTGTGGTGTTTGAGAGGGTCATTGTAGTCCTGCTTGTTTCACATCTCTTCCCATAGTCTTTCACCAGAAGAACTGTAAGAACTGAGGGTCCATTGTGCGCTGTCAGATGCCTATCTTTACTTTAGCATCTCCATTTTGGCAGTCTGCCTCTTTGGGTTCCCCATTATTGATTATGACATATTGGCCACCTTCTGACACTTGTTGTTGCCCTGGGTATCTTACTAACCACTTCAGCCATACATAGTGAAATGTCTCTAAGCTAGATGTGTAGTCCACTACTTCTTAGGTTTTACTATACCTTTGCCAGGTGTTCTGGTGTGCATATGTCTCCCCTTTCACTGGTCACCAAGGACTTTGGGTCCTCTGTTTTATTTCCTTTGCATTAGTTGACTTTCAGGCTGGACAACATTGGATAATTGTACATAGTCTCCTGATGCAGGTTCGGACATCAGATTCAAAAGTGTTGGCCTTTGCCTTCCTGTTGTGGACATTGTCAGCCCATTACCAGCTAGTAGAGGACCTAGTGCTTTTGCTATTTACTTGCAAGGTCTGCTGTGATAAACATGACCGCTTGTAATGTCATCACTGGTGCTGCAATGTCTGATGCAATATATTCTATACTACAGGAAAAGAAGACTTTATGGATTACTCTTGGGATTCCGGCTCCATTGGTACCTTCTCAAGGGGTTTGTTTTTCTTCAGAATTAAGGTCCTCCAAAATGCCCTTCTCTGTAATCTGTCCTAAATTTAGTAAATGTCTTTCTAAATTCTGCCACACTTGTACTGTATTATCTGTATGACACTTGTGTTTGAGGATAGGTTTAATGAAGAAGTAGCATTTCCTTTTCATCCTGCTGATAGTCCTACGTATGAAGAGGTACTTGATTATGTAGGAGAAATAATAGTGACCCCCCCCCCCCACATAGGAATTTCCATCAAGCATGCACAATCTCAGAACAGACCTACTGGACTGCTTCTCCAGTTGAAGATCTGTTTAAGGGTCTCCTAATGTTAAAATGGGGGACATCAGATTTGGTGGCCTCCATCACTAGGCAAGGAGACTTGATTTTGTTTTTGCCCAGCTAAAGACTGCTCAGCCTGGGCTAGGCAGTGTTGGCTGCTGCCTTTATAACATTACCCAGAACCATGGACACAAGCTACTCTCCCTCTGGAAAGGGTGTATTGGCTCTGGATGCACCTAGAGATTAGTTTATGTATTTTCCATGTTAATTTTGAGTACTTTAAATTATATGATACAGAGGGGTGTATTTTTGGTAAGATCTCTGTGGTGAGGGTACAACAGACAGGCTGCTTCGCAGCAATTTCAGTTTCGGGTATAAATGCTTGAGCCTAATACTACGCAAATTAAAGACTCAAATAATTAAAAATATAGTATGAAACAACACAATAGTGTGAAACAGGTTTTACACTGTATACCGTGGCTAATTTTAAACTTGTGGATAAGTGATATGGAAGCTAAAATGTTTTTTGTGATTGCATAACTCCATCCTACCAGCCAGCAAATTCCAGAGATAAAAGCAAACACCTGACCTCTGAAGACTCTGGCCTTCTCCTAAGGGCTGTTAGTGGTTCCAGGGATTCTGATCACTGGGAGTGGGAATGCTGATACAGAGTCAGGAGTTTCTGATGGTTGATGTGCTCCAGCTGGGTAAGGCTAGTTATGCCGACATCTGGACTTTGTAGATGCTGTGCTACTTGTTAGGAAGCTAGCACTGACTACTGAGAACTAGTGTAATATGCTGGTATGGGGATACCCCTATGTGCTTGCAGAAGTCCTCAGCTGGGTTACTGTGTTCCAAACTAGAAGACCCCAGGGTTAGTGTGACAGTAATCCATATGGGAGGATACCAGGATATGCAGTACACTGGGGAACTTTACAGAATGTTCCTTGGGATGGGAACAAGTGGATTTGACCACAGCTGCAACTTGATCCTTTTATATCTGCTTGTCATTCGTGATCACTGTCAGATAAACTGCAAATAATTTCAAGTAGATTATCTGTACTCTAGTAAATAAGAGTGAGAACTTGTGCAAGATATTTATAAAAAGTATCACAAGTAGTCCTGATGACCGCTTTGGATGTTTCACCTTAGCAGATTAGCCATTCAGGTGTGGATGCATTCAAAGTTATTGGCTAAATTGTTCATGGTTGACAAACTCCTAAGTGAGGAAGAGGTAAAATTGTGTGTTACTAACATAGCAAGCATAATAATATAATCCCCTGCTGAATGTCTTTCAGAAGAAGTATATAGCTGGTGAAAAAGGTGGCTGGTTGTAGAACTGTGTGGAACACCTTAATCCACAAAGTTAACCTGTAGTTATCCTCTGAAACAATTCCTTTTCTTTCTGGAGAGGTAGAAGCCAAAATCCAGAGTTCCTTTAGTGATGATATACCAATATTCCATCCAGTCAAGCAAGATAGCATGGTCCACCATGTCAGATGCTGCTGAAAAATGGGAACCAAAACGGAGTAGCTATATTAATCCTTCACCACAAAGTGATTATTGAAGACATTAATAAGGGCAGCCTCAGTACTGTATCTAGCCCAGAAAACATACAGTGGGTCATTTTTGTCTGTTTTTCAACTGAGTACAGCTAAATATAAACTCTTTTAATTAGGAACCTTGCTCCCCAAGTGGAAAGCTTAAAATCGGTCAGTAGTCATCCAGATCATCCTATTGTAACCCAGCCTTTCTGAAGGCTGAATAATCGGGGTCTCCTTCAGTTTAGTTTAAAAATACTTATGTTGACAGAGTTAAAACTGGATCTAGTACCACTAGGTGTGGGAAAACAGCCTGGTGGGACAGGGATACAGTGTACTTTTTGTGGTGCATGTACTGGAAATGAACAAGAATTTCATTGTATTAGAAAACTCGAAACAACTCCAGTGTAGCTCTGATTTGGCAAGAGTACTGGTGTGGCTCAGATATGCATCTTGCATAACACTATACTTCAATAACTTTCAAAATACTAAGTGGCTAATTCAGAATCTTTATTTTATTTGCAGTTGTTTTACCAGGAATAGTCCATTGGGCTTAGAAGAACCAATTTTCAATGGAGTCCTGGGGAGAAAAGGTCCAAAAACAATTACAAACAACAACTGCAATCAAAGATTTTGTTATAGTAAGTACAAAGGTACTAGTAAAAACATTGCATTTGAACATACAATTTGTAAAGCAAAGGTGGCAATCAAAGTTTTGGTTATACTAATTACAGATTAAGTATTTCATTTAATAGAGGCAATTTTTGAGATAAAAACTTTACTTGATAAAACCTTCCAGGTGGAGAGACAAATTGAATCGGAATAAGAAATCATTCAAGGCAGTTTTTTTTTTTTTTTGCATAGTGGGGAAAGCCATTCCTAGATCCAGTTCTGGACCTTTTAAATCTCTTCTGCCCTCTGAGTGTTCTGGAAGTGCATGACAATGGTAGGTACTCTGTATAAGGAAAATGCAAGTGTTTACTTTCCTGGGTGATGGGCTTCTCGCTGCCTGAAGCCAACAGGATATGATTTCATGTGACGAATGTAGGCTGTCACAAAATTGTTGGACAAGACCTCAGTCAAATGTTGACCTATCTTGTGTGTATACTTTATTTCAGCATTCTAAGAACCTTTTTGGTGCATTTACTACTTTAAATGATTTAGGAGTTCTTGCAGCTAATTCCTCTAACCCTCTTTCATACTACTGCCAAGTGCCTTCCTTTGTTCTGATGGCTGCATTGCCATATGTGAATCATTCTGTGGATCTTGATAGTGGACGTTGGCAGTTCACTGAAAATAGGATTTGGACCCATGCCACCGCTTTCCAGTTAAGCTCTGGAAGGTATAAAAAAGATTTTCTGTTTAATTTGTATCTAATGAGATGGCTTGTAAATTGTTCCTTGACCCAGGACTGCAACACACCTTAAGGGCTTTGGCCAGCTCAGAAGTCTCAAATGTATATAAATTCTTTGAAAATGAGCTGTCGTCCTTGTCTTGCATTGGGAGGGTGACTTTTCTTAGGTGTGTCTCCATCAAACCAAAATGTAGTGTTTGTCTATTTTATATTATTAAACAAGCAATGACCCTCTTATATCACTTTTGCAAGTATTTGTGAGCTCTTCCTCCATTTGAAGTCCAGGGGAATTGATGCACAGGTTGAGTGGGACCCTTTTGTCTAACCTCAGTCTTAAGTCATTTGGTCTGTCTTCCCAGATTGAAGATGGCTAGTATACTGCTGGGTATACTTGGGGATGCACAGTGTGCCTGGTGTTTCCCCCGCATACCTCCCAAGGGAACTTATCCCCAAGAAGCCTGATGGGTACATCACTGAAGAGTTTTTTTTTTTTTGCATTAATTCCTGTTTTCGCTCATTACAAAGCAGTTTGTAAAGGCTAAACATCTTGGAAGAATTGGATTTTTTGTTTTTCAGTTTGTCCAATGCTTTCATGATACCCATGCAGTTTTTTGCTTTTGTTATATGGCTTTGACTTTTCAAGAGATTGTCATCTTACCTGTCCAGGCTGGCTCACCTTTGCAAATGTTGCTTCTGGCATAACTCCATTTCCCATGATAACTAAAGCAGCATGGTAGATGCACTGGATGCCAACTTACCAGTGGATATTGTCTTTTTAACTAACTGCAGCGCTAATCCTTCAATTTGTAGCCATTAGAATTCATTTATTTCCATAGTACTGCAGACTACTACATCCGGATACTTTGTCTGTTCTAAACTTCTGAATTGATCAGTTTGGTGAAAGATTTAATCACGGGGTTTAAAATATGCGGGTATCAGTCTGGTTCAAAATTTAGAACCTGTGATTTACCTCTTCTGAAAGACCCACTAGTGGTGTACCGAAGGGTTTGTTCCTTGGGCCATTCCTCCTGCTATCTACTTTTTGTAGGTCAAAGCTATTGTTCAAGGGTTACGGCTGACCATGTTTGCAGATGACTGGAAAATTTGCCATCGTAAACTTTCCAGAAGATATTAAGTTCTTCAGGGAGCCTTTCCCAAACAAATGGTGTCAAAGACACAGTCTAAGACTAAACATGTGAAAAAAGGTAATTTGTATCCTTGATAAGCATGATGACCCCTGCAACTCTCAGATTGAGAATACACTCCTGAAGCTTGACCCAGTCACTGTGGATAGCTGCCATTTGATCACCATGTATCCATGGTTGTAAGTAAGTCCTTTTCATTGTGCAGCTTTATTAGTAAGGGTACAACACCCAGGTCAAGGCAGACAATCTTTGCATTGTCTACTTCACTCATGAGTCGATCATTAAGTATAATGCCCCCTTCGGTATGTGCCAGCCTGTCCAGAGACCTATCACAAGTCAAGTGACCACACCACTTTCTCAGTAAAAGTCAAAGACCCAAGTCACAAATGCTACCTTGATTTGTCTCAAATTCCTGTCCCTTTTTTGGTATCTTCATGCTACTGAGGGGCAATCTTTGCTTCACTTACAGAGCCTCTACCCACCCCATCCTGTCAGATCCTACTACACGTTTGCAAGTTTAATAGTGGCAGACACACCTATTCAGTAGACCTGTATCTCTTTTGCAACTTGCATCTGTTCCTTTATCATATTTTGTCTCACCAATTGTCTGGAATGGTCTTGGTTTCTATGTAAAGCAAAATATGTCCCTTACCCCTTCCAAGTGTAATATGAATGAGTGGATGGGAAACTGTAGGTTCATCTCTAGAGTGCCACCAGTGTCTATTGGGGACCGGGGTAACATGGAAGTACCTGCCCCTCAATTGTATTTGTACTAAGTATTACAGAGGGCTCTGCATTACTTGTACTTTAATATACTAGGGCGAGTAACTTATTGGGAATGCATGGCTAGACCTTAGAAGATTCTCCCGGATCATTACCCTAGTAAGTGGCTATAAACCTAAGAAGAGTGTGGCAAGCAGTGAGCCTTGAGTGCATGCCTGTGTTAGGTCACATTCTTCAAAATAAGTCTTGAAACCCGTGAGTGGTTTTAGGGCTAACCCCATCCTCTGTATGGTAGGACAGGATAATCTAACATGTCAAATGCTCTGATAAATCAATGGAAGGACTCCAATTAGATAACTTATTTTATTTATTTTGCATTTGTTAACTTGGCTAGTCCGACTGGACAGAGGTCCATTTACAGCGGAGGCTCTGGGAAAAGCTCCACAATTTATTAAACAATAATTAAAAAGATGAAGGACAAACAAGAAAACATAACGTAAATCAGCGACACGTTAAAAATAAAGTAGTACTGACAAGTATATTTATAATATCCAGTGTTATTCCTCAAGATGACAGGCTACAGCAATTTAAAAAGTATGTAATCCTGAAAAGTAGATAAAGGGAGAGAGGGGGAAGATGGGGGGTATTTATGTGATGGAGAGAGGGGGAAGATGGGGGGTATTTATGTGATGCAGACTGGAACACAATAGGAGACGGCTTTAAAATAAAGACTGATTTAATAAATCCAGGTAAAGTGAGCGCTTTCGGCAAAACAAGTGTTCTGCCTTCTTCAGACAAACAGCAGAATTACAAATAACACTAAGTTTTATGCTATGAACATTTCTTTAAAGCCAGACAAATGCATTATTTAGTTGCTAGTATCCAGGGTAACCTTAAAAAGACATAGTGAATGCAAAGTAAAAAACACATCCTATTTTCAAATGCTGCAACAACATGTTACAAACCAAAATCATTAAAAAGTGCATTTACGTGAAATATAAAAAATGTAAAAAAGTACATATTTTGTACTAGAACAAGACATAAAAGAAGTTATTAATGAGCATTAAGCCCAAAAACCAACGTAAAAATTAGATTTTGGCAATCATTCCTATAAGCGGGTATGAACCTCCAGGATATTTATCCATCCATTCGCCGTATTAATCTAAGGCCAATTAAAGTACATAATTAAATTTCCACCAGCAATGCTTAAAACGGCTGCAGATGTTCAAATATAGTTGAATGCAAAACAACATATATAACTATACTACACAACCAATACATGTTGGTAGATGTCTAAGTGTAGCACCAGTAACATATTGAAATCAGAATATGTTGAATATATTAATAAGAATTAAACTTAAGCATCGTACGCACAACTACCCATGTTAAACTAATGACAAAAAATAAACATAAAAATTTATGATAAAATTATCATGCTTAAATTTCTACCAAATCATTTGTTGTCTGCAAACAATAAGAATTAATATAAATATAACTAGTTATTAATCCTAAATGTAAAAAATGTATATTTACATTCTGAAATGAAGTAGCTGTAAATACTATTAAGTTATCTATTATAGGAGAGCCACTTGAGGACACATTTAATTGAAAGGGTATCATTAATACCTGGCATCAGGTGAGCTCTAGTGCGAATCTGCCACAAAAGTTCGTCTATTTCTAGGCGGGTTTGCCATGGACCCCCCTCTTATTTCAGGGATTCTTTGCTGCAAGACAGTAAAACCAAAAGAATGCCCACTATGTTCTACAATGTGCTTAGCCAGAGCATTATTTACATCCTGCTTGGCAACAGCATACATGTGTTCATATATTCTAGTTTTTATCTTGCGCTCAGTTTTTCCAATGTAAAATGCTTTACAGTGGTCACACAGAGCTGCATAAACGACAGATTTCGTTTCACAATTATAATGATTATCTACCTTGTGTTCCTTGCCATTAATGATAAAATGTGTTCCAACCTTGATGTATTTGCATTGTGCGCATGCACCGCACTTGTGCATACCATGTTGGCGATTGGAGTTGAATTTTTTCTTAGATCTCTCCAAAATTGTTTTCAAATTGTCGCCCCTCCTATAAGTTATCTTAGGTTTTTCACCTAAAATACTGGAAAGGTTCCTATCGTGTTTTATTACGTCCCAATTTTTATTAATAATTTCCTTAATTTGATGGTAGTCTATTGAAAAGGTATGCAAAAAAACTGGTGCAATATTTGTTACACTCAAGCTTGTTTCTCCTAAAAACTCCTACAATAAGTGAAGGATCCTCAAAATTATCACTAGCTTGATTGTTGTTAATAGAAGGGGAAAAAAGTGACCCTCGTCTCGTTTACGAGACCCTTCAGAAATAATACTGTTAATCAAATTAGATGTGTAGCCCCTTGATAAAAAACATGTTCTTTAATTTATTAGGGGCTACCCATCTAATAGGGTAGGATAAGGATTCGGTGGCTATTCTTAGGAAGTTAACAGGTATGTTATCAGCTGTGAGGGTAGTAGGTTTAAGTCTTAGGAGGAGTATTTTAATGGTGGTAGTGGAAATGGGTGAGAGTAAAGGAGGGTAGATTTTTTTGAGTTTTTGATGGGGTGAGTGAGGAGTTATTTAAGGATGTTTTTTTTAGATAATGACTGGATGGAGTCTACAAAGTGATTGTTAAATTGGGAGGCTATGTCACTGTTATTGGAGGAGGTAGGAGAGGGGGTGGTTGTTTTTTCCAGGTTTTAAGAGGGAGTTGATGGCTTGCCAAAATTTTTGGGCGTCCTTAGTGTTTATTTTGTATTCCTAGGAAATAGTTCTGTTTGTCTAGATTTGTTTGCTTTTTTGACCTGATTCCTGAGTAGTTGATACCTTTGCCTATTTTTTTTGGGGGGGGGATTTTTTTTTTTTTTTTTTTTAACACTGTTTACAGGCGTTGTCTCTCTATTTTAATAAGGCTCTAGTGTCCCTGGTAAGCCATGGAGCATAATTTTGTTTTTGCCCTAATTTTTCTGATTGGTGCAATAGTATTAAGGACCTTGATAAATGTGCTGTTAAAGTAGTCAACTGCTTGGTCTAATCCTAGGGATAAAAATGGTTTCCAGTTATAGTTTTAGTATAGTGTTTAGTTACTGGGGTTTTAATTTCCACTCCTCTCTACGTTGTCTATATGTTGTGGGTTTTGGAATGGTGGCACGTTTCCTTAGGAGAAAGATGGGGTGGTGGTCGCTGAGGATATATCTAGAAGGCAGCCAGATATGTAGTTAGGTTTGGGATAGATTAATGGTATCCAGTCAAGAATAGACGGTTTGTTTTTATGGGATTTTTTATCTGTTCTAGTAGGTTTCTGGATAAGTTGGGTAAATCCGAAGAGGCTAATGTTATTGGTGGGGTAGTTGGAGTTAAAGGTTGACCAGTTGATATTTAGATCACCTAATATAATGGTCTCTTGTGGAAGGTTGTTTGTTGCCCCCTGGAGGGTCTCCTCAATTATTGGGGGGGGGGAGTTTCCTGGAGGTATAGAACAGAGAAAGTTAATTCTCATTTGTATTGTTTATAGTTAGCATGGAGCTTAAGGTTTCTGCATTTTGGAAGTTTGGCAATGAGAGTTGTAGTGGTTCACTGAAGACTCTAGTTTCACTGGGTCTTGTAGTTTTTACTAAATTGTTTGTATGACCTTTTCACCCTTGGGTTTGGATGTTTGGGACATTTTGCAATCCATGTAAAGTTATGGACATCAGGCTTGTTTTTAAGCTGTTTGTTGTTGAAGTATAGTCAAATAAGTCACTTGTAGCCCTTTCAAAACATTGCATATCTACAGCTAGTGGGGTTTGGCTTTAGTGGCTTGAATGTGAGAGTAAAAAGTCCTGGGTATTTAGAAGCCATGAAGCTGAAACACTGGTATATCCTTAAGAGGTTATTTAAATATATCCCATGAAGCTCCACTACAGGAGATTTACGATAGTCAAGAAAGTCCCAGCGATGCTAGTCTTTACTCATAGTTCTTACTAAACTGTTTGCCTGTGAGACTTCTTTATCCTTTGAGTTAACTTATTACATCCGAGTGACGCCTCCAGGAGTATCTGCAGTTAACTCCTACTGACACCTCTAGGTGTCAAATATTGCTTGTTCATATTTGCATCAATAATTCCAAAACTAAGCTATATACAAGGTTTGTAAAGATTTCATGTTAAAGCTCACACAATGGCAAACTCAAATACATAATTGTTTTTATGATATTAATTTGCATAGCTATAATTTTCACATTTTTCTAAATATCTCAACCAAGTAATGCAGAAAGAACTCTCTAGCCTCATATGAATGCCATCAGCTAGATGAATGAAATGCTGCTGAGAGTATGTAACTTGAGTGGTTGCTGAGATATTATGTTTACAAAATATTGCAAATGTAATAGTTACTGCGTTTAATATTGTAAAATTTGGTTTAAAACCTAGAACCTAAAGAATACTACCACAATCAAAATAGTTTGTGCTAAAGAGTTTGCCATTTTATACTTCTTTCATAACACCTATAGTTCCAGAGATATGAATATTTGTTTGAAATGTAAGGATATAATTTGATTCTGTCAAAAGGCTCTGGCTCAGCCCACTGGAAGTTACAGTACAAACTTCCTGAGCTGCACTGGAGAGAAGGAGTTAAAAAAAAATGTTTTGGGGTAATATGCATCTGCATGCAAAACTCTTGTACGCACTGAAGTTTTGAGCTGTAAATGTCCTTCATAGTCTGAGTATAAACCAAGTATAGAGAAGTCCTTGGAACATAACCCTTCTGAAATGGAAATGGTGATTGCGACTCAGGATGTAAAGAACATGTATATGGAAGAGGGGAAGCAAGTATGATATTGCTTTAAGGAGTCAGAATGATTATCAAGTTGCATATCTGGAGAAAAGGAATGTAGGAAGAAAGGGGAAGTAAAGAAGGTAATGGGGAGAGCATCATGGCTACAAATAAAATTGTTGCATGTATTGTAAAATAGTCATGCAGTTACAGTATTGAATATATCATGCTTGAAGAGTGCTCCACACATTATAAAACAAAAATTACTCCATAATACCAGAGAGAGCAGATGAACCTATTTTACATAATTTAGGAAAACTATATTGCAGTTGATATCCCTACCTTACCCAGACACACTCCAGCTACCTTCTTTTAACATCTCCAGCAATCGATGATGTTTTGTCAAATTTTCCAAGCACTTCATTCTGTTAAGCAGACTGAGATATACACGCAAATATAGGTGTGTGTGTTTGTGTGTGTGTGTTTGTGTGTGTGTTTGTGTGTGTGTGTTTGTGTGTGTGTGTGTGTGTGTGTGTTTGTGTGTGTGTGTGTGTGTGTGTTTGTGTGTGTGTGTGTGTGTGTGTGTGTGTGTGTGTGTGTGTGTGTGTGTGTGTGTGTGTGTGTGTGTTTGTGTGTGTGTGTGTGTGTGTGTTTGTGTGTGTGTTTGTGTGTGTGTGTGTGTGTGTGTGTGTGTGTGTGTGTGTGTGTGTGTGTGTGTGTGTGTGTGTTTGTGTGTGTTTGTGTGTTTGTGTGTGTGTGTTTGTGTGTGTGTGTGTTTGTGTGTGTGTTTGTGTGTGTGTGTTTGTGTGTGTGTGTGTGTGTGTGTGTGTGTGTGTGTGTGTGTGTGTGTGTGTGTGTGTGTGTGTGTGTGTGTGTGTGTGTGTGTGTGTGTGTGTGTGTGTGTTTGTGTGTGCTTTGACTGAACATAAGCAGGAACCAAAAGTGAAATATAATAGAAAGTCAGTAATTTAGCTTGTAGCACAGAGAACAATTTAGTTCATTGGTTGCTTTATCAGCTACACTTTATTATGGTGCGCAAACAGAATCTGGCTGACCGTTTTAAGTACATCTTCCAGTGGAACATTGTCCAGGCAGTAGGTGAAATTCTTTACCAGTAGTGTAAGAAGGAGGTAGTTCAAAGTCTGTTTAAAAGCAACATTTTTCCACCAGTGGAAGTCAAGTCCCTTAACTCTCTGGTTTAGCAGTTGAAAATCACAATAAATATTCTTTTACTGACTTTTAACCCTCCAATTAGAGTTTTCAATGTGTTTATTACTAGGGATTCTACTAGCAGTTACGATCTCTAAAAATACATTCCCATCTCTGAGCCAACTAATCTGGTGGCATTGTCTAGGTGTGTCATACCCCTGTGAGTGCTGCAGACTCTTCTGATCTCTTGCTGTAAGTACTTCTCCCATAGCAACCCCCCCCCCCCCGCCATCATAAAAAATGAGGAGATTGGTATCTGACTTCTGCTCGCTGGGCTACTGGTATCTCATTTTAGCGAGACCAGTTATTGTTTCCTTGCTTTGTTTTATATTTTTCATGAAAATACATTTTATTCACTATTTACCAGATACACATTGCAGAACGTCTTTGTTCTGGCTCACTAGAAGTCCCTATTTGTGCTCACTTTACTGCCAGACATTCTTGTGGCAAAACCACTACACTGCATTACATATGACCCCCCCACCCAACCTTGAACACACTGGAGTAAAGTCAGCTGGATGGCCCTAAACAGACCATTTGAATTGAAGTGTTGAGCAGTGGGATAGTGCTTGAATACTGCAGTGGAATGGTTGGAGCACCAATTTGCAGAGCTTGCTACAATGCCTTCATTCTGCCAGTGAAGCCATGGGTGGATGACCTGTGTGATGGTCTGCCAGCCTAGCTAGCTAGAATGTTGTTAATAATTGTCATTGTAAATATTATGATCCACAGGCTTGTTAGACAAATGTAATTAAACTGTGTTAGGCATTGACCTTCAAAAATGTAACCACAGTGCACCCTGCTGGAAGAAAGCTAGCAAGTGTAGGATTTTACGACTGTGTGAGATCTCAAGCTAGGAGACAGGATGTCTGCAGCTGGAAATTTCTTTTTATTGGCCTAAGACCGAGATAATGACTAAGTTTCACGTGTAAAGTGTCTTATTGCTGTGGCTTCCTGGCAGCTGCAGATTACAAAGAAATGTTAAATTTTAAGTTCTGCGAGCCTAGGAGCTTAAGTAGAGGTGACGAGAATGATATCTGAAATGTTTCAGTAATTCAGCAGTAATGTGCATTATCAGTTTAAGACTGTCTCAGAGAGAGGGCATTTTGTATTTGTCTGTACCTTAGCACATCAGCTCACAAGCACTTTGCCTTACTCTTTTTAAGTAAGATGTTTAGAACGGCGATTTCTCTTGGAGAGAGATAGTAGGATTAGTCTAGCTGTTTTGTATGTTTATATGAGACTGTCCTACAATGTTGTTTTGAAGTATTTTCTGTGAATCTGAACTCTCTAATGTCATCGTGTTGAATTAATGAGTATTGTCTTGTGTTTTTATTATTAAATATTTTAAACCTTTTAACTGTAGTTGTTTTATGTAGAGATAATTTAAGCTCTTGGAGTACTTGCATGTATTTCGTGATATTAAAAAAGCCACTCCAATAGCCTTGTTGTTCGTCACACTTACTAGTTGGATAATAACATTGCACAGTAGAACTGGACACCCTTTAGTGAGGGCATTTTATAGTAGCTGATAAGAGTAGTTGGTGGCAGTAATTACTACCTTTTATAGCATGGGCAGAAGGGGGTCATAGCTAGTAAACCTGTGCAAGCCTTCCCCAGGAGTGTGTTTGTATATAAAACAAATCTGTGTGTGTGTCAGCTACTTGGGCAGGGACACGAAGCACTGGTTGGACAGAGAAGCTACTGGAGGTTTTGGCTTCACTACTCTGCTGAGATCTGAACCCTATAGCTGTGCCAGTGGGGAGTTTTATTGGGGATCTGGAGAGAAAGGGAGAAACCAGCCCCAGACTGACTTTGATCTCTGTGTGCTGTTAAGGGAAATTGTACTTTACTGTGTGTGTACTTATTATCCTCCCAATGTGGATGCCCCTCACTGGTGCTAGTGGTGAGGATCGTGGCTCCTTTATTACTGGGCCAATGCACAGGCGTCACAATCTACTGCTTTGGTGAATTCCCTCCTCCCTAACAGCGAATACCATAAGTACCCTAAGGCCCACTTAATAGCCAAGCATGCTTTTTTTGCCATGGGGTATCTGGTGACTACTTTTATTCAGTTTTCTGCTGAAATAAGAAATGAACTTGCAGTCTGTTAACTTCTGGATTAGTACATTCTTGAACCCAGCCTCTGAATCACTTGTGTAAATAGTTTATGGTTTGTAGAATGCAGAGAACACCACTACTGGTTCACCACAAATACTGTGCTTAAGCTTTTGAAATCTCATCAGCTTTTGATGATCACTTATCCTATTGGGCATCATCCCTTTGGTTTGTAGAGGGGCAAGCTATGGAAACAAATTGGATACTGTGTTTTCTGTATTACTGTACGAGACCTTAAAAGTCTCTTACTTGCCATTTGGTTTGTGAACATGTCATTTCTTTAACTTTTGAAGACTACTATTTTGAGGGTTTGATCAACCCCGTTATAGTTATGCATCCAAGGTATCTTCTCAGCCATTCCTACTTTGCACTAAATTAGCCAATCTGATGCCCTTTATACTTCAGATCTTTAAATAGATTACCTTGTTATCCAAGTAGAAGGTAGCACAAGACCGTTCCATTAATTTCTGTAAAGTGGCTCCACCCCTGTGGAAACTGAAGCGGAGGCAGATACTGAAGTAGACCATCTATTGTTAAGGCTAGGGAGAAAACTGCATTTTTATGTGTTAAGGGGCTCTGGCAGTAACTAGTCCTAAGATTTCGAGGTACTGTCTGATTTGGAAATGGTAAATTAGGACAATTCCAACCACTAGTGGAAATGACTTACCAATACTAGTACATGAGGAGATTTAAGAGCTTTTTTTGGGCTTTGGGTTCTCTCTAGGTCTTAAATTAAGTTTTCCAGGGCTTGTTTCTATGTTGTGTTTTTAGGCAACTCAGGGGGGGGGGTTATTCCTTAGAATGCTACATCTAAAGAAATCCCAATCCCTCCACACTGCATGCTCCAGACACCTCAACCTCATCACCACAATCAACAGAACAAGCTAGAGGGACAGGTTCATAACCCAGAGACTGCCTATGCTATGGAATAGACTTCCCATACATGTCAAGCAGAGTGCCTCACTGGTCCTCTTCAAGAGAAATCTTGAGTGGATGGGAAATAGAAAATTCACCCCGGGAATCACTGCAGTGGCTGTACTTGACCGAGGCACTGGGAACGAAGGTCGGATGGCACAATGCCAGGGTAATCCTATGGGCTAGGCTTGTAAAGGCTCCAGGGCCATTAGCCTAGTACAAATCTATGAATTGTTGGATTACTACTACTACTTGTCTGAGTGTTTTGAAATAGTATCATCCATCACCACCACCTTGGGTGTGAATGTAATCACATTTTTTGTTCAGTCCTTGACTGGTTTAATTACTGACTTGCTTGCATCTTTTTACAGGCTTTTAAGACAGCTATGTGATAAATTTAGTATGTGCATCTCCTGTTTTACCATATACTTCTGTTACTGCATAGAGTCCCTGACATTTTGCCAGGATTGTTTTGATTATCGACACCACCTGAAATTCCATATCCCAGGCTACTTGTCTAACTTGATCCGTCTTTGCATACTCCACATAGTGGGCATTAACTACCTTTTATTCTCTCCTTTAAATCCGTGTAATGCCCTAAGGCACTCCTTAAAAGGTGTCTCCTCCTCCCCAATGTCTGTTTAGTGTATCCAGTAATAGTCTGGGGCATCTAACATAACAATTCGTACTGTTGATGCTTGATGACCCATAGCCCTTAATGCTGATCTACCAGTGCTTGAATATGGCCTGCCTATCATTGTCCTGGGTTCATAACAAAATATCCCCTGCTTCAAAAAGCTGAAAATAAAATTCACAGATCAGTTCACCTCTCCGGTAAATATAAACATCATTGTATTAATTACAATTAGTAAAGGAAATTGCTGCTAGTAAATAACCAGGCTTCTCTTCTCTAATACATTCACCTATAAACTTCTTAAAGTTACTGTCCTCCCAAATTGTGGATCAAAAATCCCATCTACTTCCCTTAAAAATTCCAACTATTTTCTTTCCATGCCTTCATTTTCCCTCACTTCATGTGAAAGGTCATTCTCCAAACTTTTTCCAGCTTGTTGGAACTCTCTCCCTTAACCTATCAAGTGAGCTGAAAATCTCTTCTCTGTCCTCCTTTCTAGAAGGCTTTGCTTTCTCATTTGATAGAGGAAAACAAATTTTAGGTTCTTCTGCGATTCTGGCTAATGCACTTATTTTCCTCCCTTCTCCTCTTCCTGAACTATTTGTTATACCTCTTGTTTCATGTGTACTGTCTTCCTCTTCGTACTTAAACGTTTCCGCATCCCCATACTTGGAACATAATATGCTAAGGGGAAGAGAAGTTGGTGTAGCTCTTCATGTAACTAAACTCCTCCTTTTTTACCAAGCTTATACCTAGTTCTTAATTCTGTTCTTTGCATTATAGGTTCATGGGCTATTACTAGGCTAGTAGCCCTAGGGCCCTTACAAGCCTAGAAATGTTAGTACTGAGTTGCCTCTATTGTCTTTGATTAGATAGATGTAATTCGCAGTGTGTCTGTGATTAACACTGACTACCCCTGTCCACAAGGGGCATTGTTACCACCCCCAGGTGAATTTGTGGTCTCCCATCTAGTTGTCCAGGTTGCACTTGAATGGGGTCGGTGAGGAGCTCTGGCTCACTTGACTTTGAGGTTTATTCCAGCGGACCGGCAATCTCTGGGAGATTAATCTGTCTCTCCAGCATGTTTAATGTCACAGGCCAGCTTAAGGTCATTAGAGCAGATGACTCTTGTGGCATTTGACTTGCAGATGTGCAGCATAGCCATCAGGGCAGGGTGGAGACCGTCGTGTAGGCCAGGCACAAGTTGCCTCTCAGCCGCCTGTACAATACGGAGTACAGCGACAGGGCTTTCAGTCTATCCATGTAAAGTCATGGTTTGGAGACCCTTGATTTTCTTGGTGAGAAACCTGTATGGTCTCCAGCTGTTGCAGGTGTTTGGTGAGGTACATGCAAAAGAGATCATTGTACTCTTGCTAATGGTCTTGATGAGGGTCAAGTACAGTGGAGTTGTAACATTTTTAGACCAGGATGTGATGCCCTTACTTATGAGATGCGCAGCACAGAAGGCTTTCCTTACCACTGTGGAAACCTGGTGGTCGAAATTAAGATTGCCTTCTACCTGTGTTCCC
Source organism: Protopterus annectens (assembly GCF_019279795.1). Classification (NCBI taxonomy): domain Eukaryota; kingdom Metazoa; phylum Chordata; order Ceratodontiformes; family Protopteridae; genus Protopterus; species Protopterus annectens. The sequence goes on from NC_056748.1 coordinate 481,043,463, forward strand.
AGATCTCACACGACTGGGTTTAGACTTGAGGGTTGCTGTCAGTATTGTAATTAGCAGGGAATTCTGATTTGCCAGAGGGAATAATAATGCACTGTTTTTGCATTTAGTTTTAGATCATGGCTTTGCCACCAGTAATTTGTCAGTTGGCCCCTCTTGTAATATGTTAACATCATTGGGGGACTCTGTGATTGCACCGAATTTACAATCATCAGCAAACTTGGCACGCCAAAGTCTGTTTACTTTACTTTAACCTGGACTTCTGAGAAATCGAAATTTCTGTTATGACTATTTCTTAGAGCGTCTTTTGTGTGGAGACATGCTTGAATGGGCGTACCTTCATTTGAAGGTTGTGCATCAGGGCTGGCAACTCTGCACGTAAAAATCTACTGCCAGTCTTTAGCGGACCGGAGTTTTGCTGTGGCGACCCCTAACCGGGAAAAGCCGAAAGACACAACAAAAACTATTATTTATTGCACTGCATTCTATATACAACTATGGACTATTCTTTGAGTTCTCTTGTGATCCTGTATACAAGTCAAATTGCACACAGTTGCAGTTCTCAAAATTAAGTAGATCATAAATTTGTATTACAATTTTTGTACATCTCTAGTATTTTCTTTAGATCCAACTGTTACTTAATGTATTACATATTTAATTCTTTATACCATGTTTGTTTTTTCTCTTTTGTAATACACAAACAGATTTTTTAACAGTTTATGTATAGAGTTCTTACATTTCAGTAAAGAAAGGTTTGCAAGGAGTTTGAGATGTAATGAAGTAAGTTATAAAATGATGTAGGAAGGGAGATTTTAGTATTGTACAAGCTTGTAAAGTGTTCAAGAGATATGAAGTAAGTTTTTATAAAATTTTGTAGGTGGGGAGATGTTAGTGTCTAGAAAGATAGTGGTAATGGCATATGACAGAGAGCAGCGCACATTATTAGTTCTATTTAGGCTGTCTCTTCCAAATTTGGTGTATTTAGGAGGGTGTACAGATGCATGAGAGGGATAGAGCAGTGGGTGAGGACACTTGGAAAAGGAAAGATGAGAAGTGTTTTAAAAGGAGAGTATATTTATTAAAACGTAGGAGGGAAAGTTGTTAGGGATGTAGTGATTTGAAGCACAGGAGGGCAAAAAGTTTGGGAAAAGCAATAAGCTTGTGCTTTCTCTAGAGGTCTCATCCTGGTGATTTAATATTAGCATGACCTTTAGTGTTTTGCTGCAGTAAATCTAAATGTTGTTTCTCATCATAATGATATTTCCTGTTTTCTCTCCGTATCGGCACATTTCCTACAGGTTAGCCCTTTCTTCAGAGACCATATCTTGGGCTACCTTGTCAAAGGTACTGTTGGCTGAACTTAAGTCTCCACTTAAACTCAGCCTTCTTAACCCTTCTAAACTCCTCCTGTTTCATCACCTGAGACCATCTCTTTGGAGTGCATTGTATTCTTTCTTTTGTCATTGCTGTCTGCTCCATTTCTTTCAAGATATTAATTTCTGGCTTACCTCCCTTGTAATTAGGATTCATGCTGATTTCCATTTTTTTTTTTTATCAGTTGTCTTTTTAACCACTATGTTAAGCAGTTATAATGCATTACAATATCATATTTCTTGTAAATCCGCTCTTACATTAAGGGAACAATTTCTCTCAATCTATGTCCGCTAGCTTTTTTTTTTTAAATATATCTTGTAATTACATTCCAGTAATGTGTTTTTTTTTTTTTTTTTTTTTTTTTTTTTAATCCACTTTTCCAACACTTTTTGATCTACGTTTGGAAACCACCTACAGAAACTGTTAGGAGCATAAAAATACCTATAAAGATATTTCCAGGCAAAAATTTGAAATATTCCTGAATTTGTAAAATCTTGCCATTGACTACATCTTTTGCTTTTTATGGTTTACTTTCCACTCTTCCCTTTAATTTTCCTTGTTGCGGTGTAGCAACTTGATAAATTTTTACCAGTATTCAATGTTACTTTTCATGGTGTAACCTGTCTTTTTGTTTTATATTTTTGCTATCTCAGGCATTTGAAAGTTTTTTTTTATTTCCCTTCCTTTCCTTTGTTCCTCTCATCCTGGAAACCGCCCTTTGACAAATTACAGAATATCCCTCTTGTAGTTTAAACCTTTCCTTCACAATGTTCCAAAGCATCATCTTTCATCTCCTGTTTCCAGAATTTTAGTTCCTTAGCTCTCCTGATCCAGTGTCTACTCATGTCTTTGTTAGACAATTAGGCAATCCTATAGGAAGTTACCTCCAAGCATCTATTTATCTTTAATGAGTTTTTACCTAGCTTGTATATGTAATCTAATCAAACCCTCCTTGAGGCCTTTTTCAGGCTTGTGACTATATACCCAGCCTCATAGTTTTATAACTGCCTTGTGTCAGTGTCATTTGCTTCCATGTTGCATTTTATTGCTCCAGAGTTAAACATACTAATCTTTAGTTGTGTTCCCTCTAACAGCTGTGATGATTTGGGAATTCCAGTCCTCTTTGTTCCACGGAGAATTTGGCCCATCTCACACTGGGACTTTTTCTTTTCCAAGTAAAACTCAGATTCTGTAGATTCCCTTCTGGCTGGTAGAAAAAAGCCTGTCCAGTATGTACAATTTTAGGGGATAATCCTCATATTTATGCCTAATATTTTGTTACTCGGCTCCATATTCATCATTTTCCAGTTATTTTGTGTTGTCTTTCATCCAAAGTCTGTTTTGCTTCTTTCTGCACTTCTTTCATTAGTTGCTGCCCTAGGTACATAATTTTGTAATAATCCTAAAGGTGTAGAGATTGTCATACTGAATTGTATGTGGAAAAACAGTTACCACTGTGGCTTTATTTTTAACTTCATTTTTTTATCCTGCTAAATTTCAGAAATCTTTTAATACAAGTTTTTGATAAATCCTGCTCTGGGCAAATTGTATGCAGAAATATGTCCTGTGCAAACATTTTATATATTGCCTGTTGTTCCTTTCCCCATTTACATTTCTTGATGGGAGATTTTCTTTGTTTTTATTTCTTGTGTAATGGCTTTGAATGCAATGCAAGTAATAGTGGGGATAGAAGGCATTCCTTCCTAGTGCCTCTTTAAACTTCTGAGAAAAGGCTTTTCCGGTCTTCACTCTAGCTGATGAATTTTGATATGTCTAATTTTTCTTTCTGAGAGCCTCACTTCGCAAAGATGGAGCCCAGTGAAACCTGTTAAAAGCTGCCTCAGCATCTAGATTTATTAACTCATTCCATCCAGTGGAGCTCTGGAGGTTTGCACTGTAACTTCCACTGGGTGGAGGTTAAGCCTTTTGAAAGATTCAGATTGTGTCCTCACACTTCTAAAAAAATGTGTGGTGCATGGAGCGTGGTGATAACGCTTCCATTTTTTGTAAAAAGACAAACCAGTTAAGTGCCAGAGTGGTGTACAACCCAACATTAACAATTGTTAAGCAGCCCCTGATAGTTAAGGCAGGAGCTAGTGCCAGGCAATAAAATCTGCCAGTACTTGCCTGCAAATGACAGTGGCAGAAATAAAATTAGTCTCCTTGCTGTCCGTAGCGGTAATGTGTCCCCAACTTTCTCAAACTTAGCTGCTAGAATAATAGGATATATTAGCATCTACTTCCTGAAGGACATGAACTGTAAAACTCAAAAATATGTCCTTTATTAGTGACTTCAAGCCTAAGTAGTTTGTATGAAGATTTTATGAGAAACAGATCAAAAATATGAAGCAATAATCGGGATGTTGTGTCTTTCGGCTTATCCCGGTTAGGGGTCGCCACAGCGGAACTCCGGTCCGCTAATGTTTGGTAGTGGATTTTTACGTGCAGAGTTACCAGCCCTGACGCACAGCCTTCAACGAAGGCATGCTCATTCACGCATGTCTCCACACAGAAGACGCTCTAGCTGAGAATCAAACGGGACAACGTCTTGCTGTGAGGCAACAATGCTACTGCAGCACCCTGAAGTAATAATCGGGATGTCCTGTGAAAATTACTTTGCCTTTCTGATAGTGTCGAAGTGTTCTACAGCTTTGAAAACTGGAAAACATTTTTTTTTCTCTATTTCAGTAGTATATGAAGCATAATGTTCCGTGCACTGCAAAGAATTATGATAGTGTCATCAGTAATGTTAAGTTTTATGTGTTCTCGACATGGATGCCAAGATTCACCTCACAGGCTTTGCTCTCAAGGTGAATTTCTTGGCATTATTGTCTCAAACACAGCCGATTTTGATTGGTTCCGGAGATGTAGAGGATCTGGTCTCCATAGGGGTCACTAAAAGTGCAAATGGCAAACTGTTCTGCACAAACTGTTTTTATAGTGGAAGTATTCTTTAGGTTTTGGGTCTTTAAACTGGATTTTATAAGTCACAGTAAAACACAGTTTGTAGTATTTTCTAAACTACTTGCAATATTTTGGCAGCCACACAAGCTACACGTGCACTGTCGGCAGCAACTTATTCATCCTACTGAGTGAGTTTTCATTTGAGGTGAAACAATTCTGTCTGTGCTACTTGGTTGTTAAGATATTTAGAAAAACGTGAGAGATAAAATTAAATCTGGAGATCCCTTCTACCCTCTCTACATTTAGAAATTTCTTAAACTACTCCTAAGTGATAAATACCATACCTGGTTAACTCCACTGAATACACGGAAGTGTACACCATCGCACTGTACCAGCATATAAACAGCTGTATAGTTGCAGCTGTACTCTGTAGGAACAAGAGCAAGGAAAACCCCAAAATCAAACCCACATTGTGGAATCGTATTATCAACAAGCGTTACAATAAAAGGAAAAGATAATCTGACCAAAAGTAAGAAGTGTAATTCCCAGAATGTTGGAGCACTTATCACTGAAGAAACCATGCAGGAGCTTAGTAAAATCCACCAAAGCCAAGTCTGAGGCTAAAATAGCTACCTAAGCCATAATCTGAAAAGTACAATGCTGCAGTGCACGGAGTTGATTGTGAATAATGATACCTTCACTGAGGCTGAATATTTGGAATGTACTGGCTGACAACATTTTAACTCTAACATTACCCCTCTCTCCTCTTCATCTGTCCCTCAAGTTGTACTTGAAGCTGGCTCGATTCCAAATATCGCACAAGACCAAGTCCTACGAGTGCTATCAGAGTTTAAAAATACTGCCTCAGTGGATTCTGACAATATCCCTGGATGCTTCTTAAATAGCATGAAGCATGATTGAACAATGTTGTTACGGGTGTGGCTAAATCGCCACCTCCATACAGGTTTTGTACCAAGTGAAAGGAGAACTACAGTCATTCTTTTGCACGAGAGAAGACCTTCCACAGACCCACAAGTCTGAGTAGACACTTGGTGCAAAGCCATGGAAAGACTTGTGGAGCTAGGCAGTAAGGACTAAAGGAACCACCAGGCACTGGACCAATCTCAGTTTGGATTTGTCAAGGGAGTGTCATGTTTATTCATGCTGGTGTATTTCTTGAAAAGGTTGCCAAAGCAATGGATGAAGGCAGAATGGTACACATGGCATATTTTGACCTAGCCAGAGTTTTTACAGTTTCCCACTTGGGTGTAGTATAAAAGCTAAAACTGTGAGTAAACCTCTCACCTGTTGGATTGCTGATTTTCTTGCAGGAAGCAAGAAATCAAAATATTGGAAGTTACCTCCACAAAGAGACTGGTCACCACTGGAATCCTCTAGGGTTCTGTGCTGTGACCTGTCCTGTTTGGCATTACTTTTCTGAAGTAAAACCCAATTCCAAAGGGCTCTGGCTGACTAAGTTTGTACGTTATTGCAAGATAGGAGCAGTCATTGAATCCTCAGATGACGTGGCCATCCTGTAGGAAGGTGTGTCCCAAATAAATAACTGGTGCCAAAATCATGAACTGAAACTAAATGCCAAACAATGCATTTAACTGGTACCAAAATCATGAACTGAAACTAAATGCCAAACAATGCATTATTGTATCCTTTGGGAAGTCCTTTACCTCAAGGAGATACCACACTGACAATATGCTTCTGAGCTGACCCAGTTGTTTGGGGATTTGGAAACTTGTGGACACACTTTTTATTAACATGTCCATTGTCATGAGAAAGTTCATCTATATTGCACAGCTTATAAACAAAGGGATTGTGATTAGATCTTGGAATGTCATTTAATCCTCTTTATTTAGCTGTCATTAGACCAGTCCTTGATTATAATGCCCCCTTTGTCATGCATGTCTCCAGACACCTGCAACAACTGGAGCGCCTACAGTGATGCCTTATCAAGGCCTAAACATGCCATACATAAATGGACAGATTCTGAGCCCTGTCATTATACTGGTTATCCTGCAGACTGCTAAGAGGTGACCTACAAGGCAGTCTCCAACCCAGTAGTGATGGATTTACTACACATCAGCAAGTCAAATCGGATCAGAAATCCTCTTAAGGATCTAAAACTTTTCTGCAACATCAGTGTAATGGTTTGGAGGGACAGGTGTATCTTGCAGATGATGATTTAGCAAGCGCCTGGAAGGAAATGTTTGCCACTGTTAACTCATTACAGCCAAGTTTACGCCTCCAGGTGTTTTCTGCAGTTGCATCCCACTGCTGCCTCTAGGTGTCCAATATTATTTGTCACATTTGCATCCACAAGGTAAAGTTCTTCCATGTCCGTATTGAAGAGCAGATTGAATCTATGGATGAGAAACAAAATTGGCCCAAGGACCCCCCCCCCCCCTACGACTAATGGACAGAGGCAGCTCCTAAATGCTTTATCCCATGCATGGGTCTTCTCAGATTATTTATGGTATGATCCCAGTTATTAGAGTAAAATATAATTTGACCATGGGATAGGAGAGGCCAATTCCTTTTTTAGTGATTAGATTAACCTAAGCATAAAATGGCCCACAAATGAACATATTTATGACTATCTAACCAAATATTGCAGAATAACTCTACCTGCGCTCAACAGATGTCCGATATTAATACAGTTGTATTTACCATTGTGTAAGCTTTAAACTGAAATATTTTAATACTTTGTATATAGCATGGGTTTGGAATTATTAATGTAAACGTGAAGCAATATTTCAACAAGTGCATACTGATTCATATCTATTCATTTTGGTAGAAGTCATGTTCTGTGCTGTTTTTCCAGTAAAGACCTTCAGGTCCTGATTCTGAATACAAACTAGTCTGTAGGAAGGGTCCACTGCATCTTGGCTGCTTTTGGTAATATTGTTGCAACTGCTGCCTTCCATAATTCTGTCAATTGACCCAATATTTTGGGAATTATTATTGTAATTGGTGTTTTCAATGATTATGGCAGCTGACCTCCATGTACTTTTAAGTAAACACATGTCACACTTCTAATGTTTTACTCTCTTCTTTCCATTGTTCGGTAGGGAGCTATTTTCTTTTGTCTTGCCTATTGCTTCCTTCACTTGTTTTATTTTCTAATGTTGCTCATACTGTTAAGGTCCTGGCCTTGTAGGTAAAATTGCATCTAGTAGTCAGTGTATGTGAGAGTTAGGGATCCCCATCCAGGCTAGAAACTTTAGGAACTGGAAAGTTTTTTTCAGTTCTCCTTTCTGCCTTGTACTGGCTAACATTCTGTGTTTGCATTTTTCAGATTTCATTTGAGCACAGTTTTCCTACCTTAGTTTATAATTTCCATCTCGTCTGTTACCTTCTTGCTGCTGTCTTCCAATTCTGAATCTACTGGAAGCAAACGTATCTTCAAGTTTTACCGCTTTTAGTCTTGCTAGTGCAAAGTATAGTCTGTTAGTTGCAACCCAGTTTTTCTCCTCCTTGATTTGAAACATGTAAGGTCTCAACTTCATATTCTGCCAGTCCTTTGCAGATTTATTTCCTCTTGTGTTCAATACTGTCAAGATGGCTGCACACTGATCAGCAGGTTGATTTCAGCTCTCCCGTTGTAAAAACAGAAACTGAGAAAAAAATGGCCACTGAAACTGTCTGTCTGGGTAGAACTCAGCGACAGGCTAGTAGTTTACATTATAAAATACCACCAATCCAAGAAGTAAGCGAATTTAATGAAACACTTGGCACCTCAGCTTACACAGCCTTCCAAAAGTAAAACACCACAAAATACTGTTTACTGATATACAGCATATTGCACAAAACAATCAATTAAGCATACAATTCAAATCGCATACTTCCAATTACATTCTTTGTTGAGTCACTGAGGCTCCCAAAGTACCATACTTTAAAATCAGCAGGGTTTCTTTTTTTAAAAGTTTGTTTTTTAAAGACACACATTCACGTATGCCAACTTGCAATTTTTCCAAGACACAACCCTTAAGAAAATCGGGGTTAGTTGTGTGCTGTCAAAAAATGACTCCCAAGGGGACTCTCTAATTTAATATTTTTATTTTTTATGTTCCTGCAACCGGACCCTAAAACTCCTGTAAGTTTCCCCTATGTAAAACTTCTTAAATCCACATCTCTCGACACATACACTAACCCCTCCGTATTACAACTGTGTTCATGCCTAGCTGTAAACTTGATGCCATTAATATAGAGAAAAGAGCTTACTACATATTGATAGATGGAACAACCATCACATGGAACAGTGCCTTTATTTATGCTTAAGCTCTGACTGACATTAACATCTGGTAAACAGAATTATGTACCAGAATGTCAGACATGTATTCCTAGCTCTTTTATATGCAATACTCACAAAATCTGGTAGTACAGAGTTCAAAATGTTATCCCTTAGGAGAATAGGACACAAGCTACGTGCTTTTTTTAACTATTTCCTCAGTTGTAACATTATAAGTTGTCACTAAGAAAACTTTCTTCTGCTCTCCATTGTTCACAACTGCATTGGTAGATTGATTTCCACCAATGCAAACATTATATTTTCGACTAGCACGGACATAATGAGAATCTCCCTGAGAGTTAACAGAATACCTCATGTCCATAATTTTTTGTTTAGCTTCCCTCACCAGCTGGATATCATAACCTCTTCTGATAAACATTATTTTCTGCTTCCGCTATCTCTAAATCAAAGCTCATACCAGGGCTACATAACCTATGAATTTGTAAGAATTTATTATAGGGCAGTACACTGACCAAATGTTTGGGGTGACAACTATTCCCATATAAAAATAAATTTCTATGCTCAAATTTCCTATGGAGACTAGTAAATCCATCTAGGCTTATATCCAGAGAATTCACTTGTAGGCCAAGCTCCATACCATCAAAGCTTAAGCCCATAGTATTAGCTTGTAAGTCATTAACAAGCCCAAGGGCCTCTGTCTGGCTTCCTTGACATATAAAAATAAGATCCTCAATAAATTTAAAATATATAAAATAACTTTAGATCTGAAAAAAATCATGTCCGTAAATAAAATCATCATGTTTAGCCATGACTAAATTGGCATACATGAGGGAAAGCTGCCATGGCAGTGCCCTGCAACTGCTGGAAAATGTCTCCATTGAACAAAGAAATTGTTTTTTAAACAAAACATAACTAAATCTATCAGAAAATGAGACTTAGGAGAGTGCCCCAAAAAATGGAACAAGGCCTGTGTCCCTATTTCATGCTTATTAGTTTATAGCAGGGGTGTCCAACCTTTTCAGTTGCAAGGGCCACATTGAGTCAACAGAAATGGTCTGGGGGCCGCATGTAAAATATATCCATTGTAGACGATAAAAAAAAAAAAAAAAAAAAAAAGGTCTCTCACATAAACTGAAGAGCAAAAAAAAAAAAACCATTCTGAACTAAAAATGATATTTATGCACTTCAGGCTGTTCGTTGACTTGAAAACAGTTATGTATTTAACATAGTGGAAGAATTCTTTGCTGCCACCAAAAACTAAATAAAATGCATGGCTTGGTTAGGATGTCAGCTAAACTAAAGTTTCACACTTGGGAGACCTGTGATATGCACGGCCCATCTAACCAACAAATGCAGCTAAACAAAACAGGATGCAACTCTTAACTTTAAAGCAGGAAACCTCTGTCCCAGATAACGCATTTGGAAAGAAAACAACACTTCATGTGAGAATTACAAAATTGATTGGATTCAGATAGTGGGAAATCATGAAAAGGACAACATGGCTAAACCTTATCCACTGACAGCCAATGTCACCTGTGAGGCAGTGTTGACTTGCATTTCCATGTATGAGAAATATGTCACCACTATGCAGATCTCTGAGGCTTCACAGAAGAACGCTACACCCAGTTATTAAACTTTTAAGTTTAAACTAAGCCTCATTTATGCAGATACACGAAGTAGAGAAAAATTAAGTATTGAAAACAAAGATGGTCCTCTGCCTTACTTCGTTCATATCACACAAGGCCCGCTGATGAAAAATAAGACACTGCATTGCCAAAGCCGTCCTGTGTACATGGAGGAGGAAGCAACTTAATTATATATAAGTTTCTGCATGAGACAAGATGTTATCCTGTAACACTCTAGCTGAGCTTATAGTGGTAGCATTAAGAAGTAACCGGCCTTTCTATGCACCTAAATCTGGGAAACAACAAGTAGGGATAAAGGACATTACAATCTCACTAAAAATCAAGAATTTTGTTTACAAGGATATGACAACAATGTCTTATCCCTTGAACTGCCTAAAATACTAACACATGTAATCTAATTTGATACTCATGCCAATATCACTGTAACTGTAAACAATAAGTAGTGACTTGTACAATAAAAGTAAATGTAAAGACTTATATTTTTCTCTCAAAAAAAAACACAAAACATTCATACATTCACAGTTAGAACAAACATATGTGTCTGACGATTTAAAATCCTAAACATGAATGTTGCAGAAGCACAGACTTTTCCCCAAACTTAATCTTCCCATCCTCATCAGAAACAGTTGGATTATAATTAAATAAATGTTTGGCACCAGTAGGATTTAACTAAAGCTACAACTGATGGGTCAGATTTTAAGTATAAAAAAATTAACAGACTGATGGACTTTATACATCCCATCTGCATTTTTAGGGGCAGCTGGCTGGGTGCCAGGAAAATGGCAGGCAGTAACATATCCTCCAAAGCTGACAGAACTGGAGGAATGGGTGAAGGTTCTTGAAATTTCCTGTTAACAGCTCGTTGTATTTCTTGAGGGACTGGAGAAACCTCAGTGTTCTCTTATGGAAAATAATGGCACATTCTGGAAATAGTGTGAGAAACAGAACCCCCCCCCCCCCCGTCCACACACACACACACACACACACACACACACACACACACACACACACACACACACACACACACACAGGGAGATTCAGAAAATGGGCTCCAAGTCTGAATCAGAAATCCGAAGAGAAAATCCATTGCCTGCCCCTTCTTATCCAGATATAGAATCCTGAATCTCTTCAGGAGAAGAGAGGCATCCCTCTTTCATTTACCAGAAACCATCATATAAGGAGAATCAGTAGCCTGAGTCAGATCCCAGTAAACTAATCCTACGGAAATTAGGAGGAGGAGTAGATACATGTTTAGTTTTCTGTTTCTTCTTGACAGGAACAATGATGCCAACAGTGTTATTTAATAGCAGCATCAATTTTCTCAGAGTTGGACACAACATTCTGGCAAAAAAGGGAAGCCATCCCTGTTCCCTCTCCCAGGACCAGGGACTCTCCCTTGCACGCTGAGGGGACCTCAACAGCCACAGTGGACATGGCTAACCACTGGTCTATCATGGCTGCAGGTGCTATACCAGAGGGACCTGGGGGTAAAAGAGGAGTTGTCTAAGGTACAACTAATGGCCACAGCAAAGTCACCCACCTGTGGCTGATGCAATTTGCTAGAATGCTGTGGTGACAAAGCCGGCTTACTTAACCTTTTCTTTTTGTGGCTAGAAGTACCACCAATTATGAGAACGACAGTTTACTCCACATTCATGCAAAAACTGGTGCCTCTTTCCCAGGGAAAACAAGCAACAAGAGCCAGTAAAACTTAAGTCTTTAAAACTCACTTTTTTACACATAAAAGAGTAAAAAGCACTTTAAAAAAACCTGACAGCCCCAAACAAGTAAAAAAACACAATTACTCCACAGAAAAAAATGTAGAAGTTGTTTAAAATAACTGAAACTGACAGGAAAAACAGCGCTCTTGTTTAAAAGTATAGTATGGCCTTATGATAGTCCACTAAAACACAAACTCTCAGCTTTAAAATACATTTCCTGAACAGGAAAGGAGTTAAAAAGATTTCAGAAGCAAAAAAAAAAATGACAGTGTTATGTCATAGATAACATAGTAATTCATGACAGAAGAGAACTTGTAGACCAGATCTTCAGAGACCTGAATACACAATCAGTATGTAAACAAATGTGGTTTATAAACAGCTGCCTGCTTCATAGGGGCTGTTCACTTCTTATGTTGCTTGAAAGGTACCAACTTCTTTCTTTGTCAGATTTTTCTTTAAGACCTAATCACAATCTTCTGCATGGGAAACGGGCAAGCCTAATGGCTTATTCATTGCACTGAGATTATAACACTATTGTATTTTACATTATGCACTGCTTTATTATCAGTTAGGAATATATATTTATCTTAAAGTTAACTAGTATATCTGAAACTCTGTCAGTTACATTCACTATCCTCTCAAACACTAAGCTGATCAGCACTTCTAACCCTGATTAGGAGAGATCTGAAAAGAAAAAATATTTTGTCAAGGGTTTTAAAATTATGTTTCCTTAATCTTATCTTTTTGAACAGTGCACTTTATTGCAAAATGGCACACTTTGCAGACCCATTTCAGGTAAAATTTTAAATATTCAGATTCCACATAACCAGGTTGTGATGGCAGTGTTGCTTATCAACAATAAAAAACAAAAAGAGAAATTGGGTAGGCTTAAAATGGCCCACAAGGGCAGCTAGTGTAGTACTTACGTATGAACCTATTATGCAAGTCATTATTGGGTCTTAAAAATAGTTAGCCCCCTTTTGGACCATACTGTTTCAGGAAATAATGGTCCACTTGAAATGTAAATAATGTACTTACTGTGAAATCCGTGTGAGCATTGCTGTGTTTATCTTCTGATTCGACTAAATCAGATGACTTTCTTCCTTTGCCTGATTATCTTGAAATATTTTTTCAACATAACTGATTTTTCAGATAGTTTCATCTTAAAAAGTTCTGTGTGACTAGAAATGTAGCAAGAAATGATTCATCATGCATTAAAAGAGGTTACAGTAACCTGAAAAATGGACTTGAGTGAAACAAGATAAGTATTTTGAAAAATTGGAATATCTTGTGTAAAGCCAGGCAGGGAACAACCTTAACAAGATTACTTCACAATTACCAAACAATATTTTGACTATCTTGTACAGCAAGTTCCAAGAACAGCAGCCTCGCAATGGATAAAAGGAAGTCAAATCTGGGAATGAATAGCAGCTATGCATATTTAAAAAAGTCAGAAAAATTATGAAACTACAATGGAGAAATAATGTTTCATTGTTTTTACTTTAACAGCCGTTTTATTATTCCACTTTAACAAGCTTAATTTAAAACATACAATATTCTAACAACTATCCAGCAAGTATAAAGACATGAAAAACATACAAAACCAAAAGAAGTTGGAAAGAGAAATAAGGTTGTCAATGTCAGGCTAAAGTCGCTGCAAGTAAACAAGCCAAAAATCTAAAATAAAACCCAGTGACTACCACAGCAACAAAGGTATAAAGTAGCGATAAAAAAAATCACTCATAGCAACTACCATAAAAAAAAAATAACAATGTTTAATAAAAATTAAAAACAGTAACAACGTATAATAAAGGTTAATGCTTTCAAAGTAAAAAAACTGCTTCTTCAGACCTAAAATTAACACATTCCCAAGGCATTTATAAACCTCAACAATTAACACATGTAAATAGTGGTTTCATTGCTTCAATTTTAAGTTTTTTTTTTTAAAGCCAGTAAAAAGCATTTATACATAATTGTGCTCACTACATACTTAGCATACCTGGTGTAGTAGTCGGTGTGTAAAAATTACAAATCCCTCTCTCTCTCTCTCTCTCTCTCTCTCTCTCTCTCTCTCAACTTTTCTTCGGCGCGATGCTCTCGTCTTCCCTCAGCGCTTCTTTGCCGCGAATGCAACTATCGGCGTGAAAACTAATGGAAGGGTGCATTTTGCGCATGCGCAAAGGGCGCAAGTCAGCTCTTCCATTCCCGCAAATGAATCTATCGGCGCGAAAACTAACGGGAGGGTGCTTTGGCGCATGCGCACACCAGCGAAAGGATGCAACCTTAAAAAAAAGAAAAAAAGTAAAATTTTAATTTAAGGGCCGCGGGCCGCATGGAAGAGGTCCGAGGGCCGCATGCGGCCCGCGGGTTGGACACTACTGGTTTATAGACTTTTGACATCCAAACAGAGCCAAAGCATGTCCATATTCCAAACCTTACCCTTTATTTTGTTCGAAAAGTTCTGGCTGTCCCTGATATAGGAGGCTGTACTCATAACCTATTTCTTAAGATGTTCATATAACAACACACTTATATTCTTCAAAAGATACCTCTGTGCACACACTATAGGTCGACCACTAAGGTTAGTTAAACCTTTTTTGTGTTTTTAGGTAAGCAGTAGAAAACTGCCATAGAGCAGTTTTCCACTCCAAACTTCTTTTCTACATCTTTAGAGGTGAAATACCACAGGCTTAGGCCTTTATCTAACAAAAGTTGGTACTGCTTAATGGCTTCAAAGTGATCAGAAACATTACATGTTCTATAAATTTCCACATTATTCAAATGTTTATAACACATCTCTAAGTATTGTGTGAAGTGCATGGTTACTATCTGGTTGCCCTTGTCAGATGGTTTAACCACCCATCTTCATTACCAAATTCCAGTAGTGCTAGCCATTGCTTAGTTAAATTAAAACATATGTTAGACTTATTCTCTATGCAGGACCAGTAAATTTTTTTCAACCTCAAAATTTAAGAATAGCAAAAAAATCCTTGCAAGGTATTTAGAAAAGGTGGAATAAAAGAGCTTTTAACAGAGAGAGCATCAGTATTCAGTTGGCAATAGGCATTAAAATCATTCTCAAACAAATTTTCCTGAGATGACGGGCATGAATAAAAAGAATCCTCATCGCTACTTTCATAAGTCATTAAACACAACCCCTCCCTCTTGTTTGAAATGGTACATTAAATGCAGTTTTCTACTAAATGTACTGGCTAACATTCTGTGCTTGCATTTTTCAGATTTCATTTTAAAGGAGTACAACAGGTTTCTCTAATGTATTCCTCAACTTCACGGCCCTTTTCCTCCCTATTTACATTGTCCTCTGTAAAGCAACAACAATAAAGCATTTACAATTTTTATAATTCCCCTTTCTTCTGTAACAGAAGCCTACCTTCTCATACTGTGATGGTTTCATTTACAAAATGATTCTCTCACGTTTGAATAAAGCTTGCTGGAGTCGCCCAATTACTGACATCATTGAGGCCAGGCAGTGCAGGTACTTTTTTTTTTTTTTTTTTTAAATCAGTTCCCTCCCCCAAAGTAACATCACCACAGCTGTCATCTGATTCCAACTAAAATAATAAGACCCACCCATTCTGTGATGTCATGGCTCCCTTGTCCTTCCCCCAGCCTGAGTGCTGTTCATTTTATTTAGTAGTAGTGTAGTAGCACCGATGTTTGGAAACGCACACATTTGGTATGTATACTTGTACATTCTGCATGGCAAATGATGCTTAGGTGGTGTATCACTTGCATACTTCTCTGTTGTATTTGCACCAGATACTGTTAGTGTGCAGTGCGGGAATAGAAAGATTAAAACATTACCCTGGTATCAGAGGTGGCAGTGCAACATATTCATAGTGGCTTAACATGAGAGTAGCTCTAAGCAAGCACCATGTGAAACCTGAACAAGCACCTAGAATTATTCAGTGCAGCTTCCACACCTTAAGTCTGAAAATGAATTCACATGAACAGGAGTAGCTGCATATTGATGGCTAAAGGTGTATGGGCATGTCGGGTGGTTACTACACTGCAAAACTGGTATGTAATGGTGGAGATATTTGGAAGGCATGAGCAAACACACCATTATATTAAAGCCATAGCACCAATTGAACTGGAGGCTGGCAAATAGATTTAGTAAGGGACTTTGTCCATGCACAAATATTTCAACAGTGATTCTTTTCAGTGGCATCCATTATCTGATTCAAGGTAAGTTAACCTTGATGTCCTTTATTAAAAAAAAAATCAGTAAAAAATTTACTTTGTTATAAGTGGCTTCTGGACACAAGAAAAAGGAAGGGGAAAATATAGCAATGTGGTTTGTATGTACAAAGACAAATCCAGGAATACTGCAAAAGGTTTTTTTTGCAAACCAACCAGTAGAGTAAAAACATATGAAGGCAAACAGTGCATACCAACACACTTTGCACATGTAAATCTCAATTTTTAACAAGGTGGAAGCATGAAGTGATACCTTAACACTTAAATTAATAAAGATCTAAACTGGCTAATAGTATAAATGTTTTATTCTTTAGCTCCTTGGTGCAAGATCTTACTGGATGTGATTGCAGTCAAGTAAGGCCATGGCTATAGTGCAGCAAAAAAATGTCCCCTCTAACAAAGGAAATGCTAGAGCAGATTAAATTACATGAGTCAAGCACCCTGCTGAGATCTGCCAAACAATGGAATTACCAGGTCAAATTACCTTCAGGACTTTGACAACTAGGGAAGTTAAGTGTTATGGGGGAGGAGAAAAGTAAATGGACTGGAATTCATTGTCTCACAAATTAGTGCCATTTAAACTAAATTAGAAAAAAAGCCAGCAGTAAACAGCACTTTGAGTGTGTTCTGTGGCATTTGCACTGTTTCTGTTTTAAGTAGTCATCCAGCAGCAGAGAATGTTACTTACACTGTTCTATTTTACTCAGTACTTTGTACGCATGCAACATCTATGAAATGACAGGAACTTCAGGCAAACGGAGGCCTGCATGATGTAACATTTTGAGCCAAACAATGATTTCTGGGATACTGGATGGCAACCTGATTTATCCAAACCATGTCAATATGCTAGCCTCCAGGTAGTCAGAGTCTGGAATTACGTATAAAAATATATTTAAAATCCTGTAAATAATCCCAGAGTGCTGTTAAAGTGTAGGAAACATCATGCCATGATGTTTTAGACATGTTTTTTCAGTCTGTGGGTGTGGTACTCCTTTAAGTTTGAAAAATAATTGTTTAAGCACAGTTTTCCTACCTTAGTTTATAATTTCCAACTCTTTTGTTAGCTTCTTGCTGCTGTCTTCCAATTCTGATTCTACTGGAAGCAAACGTGCGTTCATGTTTTACTGCTTTTAGTCTTGCTACTGCAAAGTATAGTCTGTTAGTTGCAGCCCAGTTTTTCTCCTTGATTTAAAACATGTAAGGTCTCAACTTCATATTCTGCCAGTCCTTTGCTAAATTATTTCCTCTTGTGTCCAATACTGTCAAGATGGCTGCACACTGATCAGGTTGATTTCAGCTCTCCCATTGTAAAAACAGAAACTGAGAAAAAAATGGCCACTGAAACTGTCGGTTTGGGTAGAACTCAGTGACAGGCTAGTAGTTTACATTGCCTGGGTGCCAACAGATATGAAATTTGGAGAACCCAAGAAAATAAACCAGAAAAGAAAAGTCTGGTTGGGAAGAATCCGGCAGCTAAGTAGTTTGTTTCAGATCTGGTACAGGAGATGACTTCAGTAATTTACAGGAAAAATAAATCTTTGTATACTGAGGTGTTAAAAATAAAGCACTTAAGGAATATATGCCCTAAAATTAACAAAAGGCTGGACAAAAAATAGCAAAATAGAAGAAATTACTGTTGTAGCAGGAATAATGGACCACAACCAGTACTGCTTTGAAGTTGGATAAGTGCTTTCATTCCCTTAAGTTTTAACTCTCAAAGTTTCTCAAAAAGATCTACTGGGGTAACAGAGTTATATATACTAGATCTGTATAAATTAGCTGGTGTGATGCTAATAGCTGAGTTTTTGTCTAACAAGTTCATGTTAAATTTTGCTGGTAAATTGAGTTCTAAAATAACTACAAGGTTACATTTCCAATGTTTTGGGTGTTATTTTTTTATGTGACTCTGTCTCTCAACAAGTTTAATTGAAAGCAATTTTTATTGGTATAACGTGTACCTATTTTAATGGGGATTGTTACAACTGTTTTTATCTGACTAAGTTCTATGTAAAAAATTAGAGAAGCCAAAGTGCTCATCAAACTTCAACAGCAGTTTTGGTCGTGGTCCCTTATTCCTGCTACAACATTCATTTTTCTTTTTGTTTTTTAAGTTTATCTTTGGGTACAATATATATTTTTAATAGAAGCAGGACCCCATGGTTCAGTGGCAGTGACAACCGCACAGAATACATTGGGTCCTGGGTTCAATTCTCAGACAAGGATCAGTGTTTTGGCACAATGGCATAGTGGTTAAGGTGTTTACTTTATCTGAATAGCTAACTGCCTGTACATTTCCTTGATTATAAAAGTCATTAGGAATCTGGATATGTCCTTTGATAAGAGTCTGTATAGAAAGACATGTTTGAAAAACTATATCTACTGCATAGTGATAATATGCATCATGGTCATGTTTTTATAGAAACATTCTTGAAGGACAAATGATGAGAATATAGAGATTGAATAGTAAGTGATAATTTTCAAGTAGATTTTAATATTTTACAACTTGAATTCCTTGCTAGAGGTTACAAAATGAATGAAGTTGAGCGTATGAAGTCAGATGTCAGCCAATTCAGAAATAATGTGAAACTCTCTTCAACAACTGTAGGAACTGATTTGCAAGGATATGTTGAGTCGCATAGTAAACAATGTATCAACATCACTTACATAAAATAGTGAAATATGTACAATGTGTCAAATAGTGAAGAAAAATGGGCTGATTTTTGTTGCTGGACAATGAAATCAAACAGCTAGTGGGTGAATGACCACGTTTTCGTTTTAAAAGTAAGAAATCCTTAGAGACTACTTTTCTGTGATACCAGGCAAGTGAAAGAAAATGCATGGACGCCTACGCACTTTAACATGTAGAACCTGTAATTTTTGCAGGTATATTAACAGCAGCAATCGTTTCATGTGTCCTGTTAAACAGAGCCGCTATCCATTTAATGTGAACGTTTATTGTTTCTAACTTGGTATATTTAGCTCAATGTGCTGCGTGCTCATCCTTCTTTTATATAGGTAGGATGAACTGCTTCCTTGGGGAATGTATCAGGGAACATGTAAATGGAATATGTAGACAAGATGATAAAAACATGCTATCTAAACAAGTTAATGAAAATGAGGATTCACATACATTTACTTTTATGGCCGTAGAGCTCTTGGAAGAAGAGTTAAGGTTGGGAGATTTTTAGAAATAGGACGGAGCAGCACGCAGTTCAGTGCATCATTGAATTACATTACAATAGGAAGGTCCCTTTAAGACCTTACCTGAAATCACGTGATTTATTTAAATGAGTTGAAATTTTGTATTTGTGTGGCAACTCACTCTCATGTTAGGGATGGGTATTGAGTTACCAGGTGATTTTTTTGAAATGAACTAATTGTGTTTTTAGTGTTATTTAAGCAGTGATTTTTTTTTTTTTTTTTTTTAGTAGCTTTTATGGTCTGATGAACTAGTGTTTGCAGGCATGAAAGCTCTTAACGAGATTGAAATTATTTTGCTTTTAGCTGTGTTCACTTCTTCGTGTTTTGCACCTTAGTTTATTTTTATTTTCATTTACAGAAGAACCATTTATCCACTGTGGAGTGCCTTGTTTTTGCTTTGAAATTGGTAAAACTGCCAAAATCAGAGGATGAAATGAAGAAAAGACCAGCCAAGTTTGACATTTCTTCTAGAGAGCTGTTTTTTTTTAAAAAGTAGAGTCAGAAGACTGTGTGCAGAGAGAACCTTAAATTTTCTACTGTACCAGGAAAACTTTGAAGGATCAGGCTATCTATTTTATGGAAGTACAAATAAACAACTGGCCTGATGTTCCACAGCAGGATTTGTTAACTGAAAGGGCACATCATGCCTATGCTCCAAACCTGGCCATGAGAAAGCAGCCAAGACCTATATTGAGTAAAGATTCAGTCATACTAGCAGAAAGGACAAAACTTTGGCAGCCAGGTTTCTCCCAGCAGTCTGGGAATGTTGAAAGACTGGTGCAAGATTGAAGCTGATGTATTTAGCTGTCTACAGAATTATTTCTTTCTGTATAATTTTAAAGTCTTTGTTTAGTTATTTGCAGTTTGATAGTTCAGCCGTTCATGGTATATTACTGCCTGTGGAAGATAAGAGATTAGTAGCTACATGATATCTGGTCTGCATGACTTGAGAAATGCTGCAATGTTTCTATCCCATCATCCATCCTTGTCTTAGGCAGTTGGCTAATTAATTCCCTTCACGAGGGTAACTGTCAGCCTGAGGGAATATCATTTAAGCAGACTTGGATGGTTTGAGACTTTCTTGTTTTGTCTATACTGGTTGCGCATGTGTGACTGTGCAATAGATTGACTGCATTGGACTGCTCCACTTCTGTGAGGGTATTCCCGACAAGAAAGTACATGCCTTGCAGTAAGGCACCGTAAGCAATCCTCTGCAGCCTTTGCCAGGAGTAATCCTGACACAGATGTTTCCCCCCTTCATGTGGTTGTGCACCCCCTTTCTTCCTGATGAAAAACAGGCAGGCTTCCCTACTTCACTCTTGTTTTATTCTTCCCCAGGCTCCTCCTTTGCCAAGGCTGCTAGTCATAACCTGGTCACCTGAGTCGTAAGATGCACGGCTGGTTGTTCCTAGACTGCTGATGTAGCTGTGCATACTCTAGATGGTGAAATAATGCAAACTTTTTATACCCAGACCTTGTCTGTGTTTTTCCTGTGATTTATTAAGAGTATTAAGTTTGATCTTCTGGCTAATTGTTCGCTGATCATGTTTTGTGCTTGTGATTAATTGGCAGATTCTGTATCTTGCCAAGTAAGAGTAATGTAGTGCAATTCTGTTGGCTGAAAGTAAAATTTAATACTAGTCTTAAGCGTTAAGACCTTTGAACAGTGGTGCTAAGTTTTGTGCATGGTAATTGTAATGTAGAAGTATAGTGTAGCCAACATACGTCTTAACCTGCAGACATTGAAAATGGGTATAGAGACACTTGAAAAATAGGTACATGCAGCCAAAAATCTGGGCATTAAATTTGACATCCAATATGAATATCAAATACCACCCAAGGCTTTCCATTTTCAGTAGAATTATGGGATGCTCCTCTATAAACGCACTTAAAATAATGAATGACAAAAATTATACAAATCTAAGCATATCATCAAAGAAAGGGTAAAATCTATCTTTTTTTTTTTTTTTTTTTTTTAAGTAGATTCTTGCAGTTTAAAGTCATTTTATTTTTGCTAGTGAAAAAAGGGAAGTGTGATGTGTAGTTGTCCTTTTCTTTAATTTATTGGTGTTGCCAGTGTACTAGGCATGCAGTTTGGGTTCCTGTGTACTAAACCTCTTCAAAATAATGCGTAATGGGAGGGGTTAGAAAATCATGTAAAGGGGTAAATCATGACTGAAAATAAAGTTGAGAGGTCAGTAGCAGATTTGTTCAAATCTGGTCAAGGATGGCTGTGGTGATGTGTGTAATAAGATATGCTGTGCAAGTTGGTCAGAAATAAAGCATTTGAAACTCGTTTAAAGTGTGTGTTAACATTCTTATCGAACTCTCCCAGAACAAGCCATCAATTGTACTGCTGCATACATACCACAGCAAGGTTTTATTGCATAATGAACCATCACTTGATGGTTGGGGGGGTGAGAGATGCAGATGATTGAGCACTCGTCAGTTCTTGTATTTAGTAAAATTGAATAGATTGGTTGCACATACATGCTAATGGGAATAATACCCAAATGTGTGAAGGGTGCAGGTGTCATTTAGAATGGAATACTTTGTTTTGCTTGTTATGCTTGACTGATTACTACTGCTTTGGGTAAAGTGAGTGTATTACAGAGAATTGTTGCTTAGCTGTGTTTCCTGTATTGAATGAGGTTTCTCCTTTGAAGTTGGGGCAACCATGGAGTTGGTATTTTTAAGTATAGGGGTGTGGGGGGGGTTGCCCCCTCCCCACTTGGAAGATGCAGAGGGGCTTGCTCCCTGCAAAAAACGTGTTTGTGTTTTATCAGGGATTCAAACTGTTGCTGATATTCGTTTTGTCAAATGTGTTGTGCATTCAAGATTCTATGCATTTAGATTTTGGTGGCTCCTCTTATGAGGTTCACATCTTTGTTTAGTTGATCTGTGCGCCCGTGTGTGTGTGTTTTTACGCATCTGTCATCACCTATGCCAGGTGCGTGATTTTATGTGTATATTTTTATATATGTGTTTTCACAAGTGTATATGTTTGGTATCATCTTGTGTGTGAAAAATTGTTATCTTGTATGTGAAAAATTGTGGACTGTGCCTTTGAAGTACATCTTTGTTTATGTTCCTTCAAAGAATTAGCCTGGCAGTCCTTGTATTATTCAATGAGTTTGTATAACAAGATGGTTCTAAAAAGCTCAGTCCTAAAGTTTCAGGTTCATTGTAGGGTAGAGCAGGGGCTCTGCCCAAGAACTTGTTTCTTGAAATTAGATGTTGTATTTGGGACCTATAGTGGATGTAGCCTGAAGTTGGTTCAGGTGAAGACTTGATTTATGGAGCTGAAAGTAAGGTCTAGTCAAAGCCTGCAGCTGTGACTTTCTCTGCAGACTTTTGCTGGAAGAGCTCTGACTGACAGCCTGCGTTTAGGTGCAAGTACTATGAACCGTACATCTAATATTGTTAATCCTCGTTCATTCCTTACGCATGGGTATCTGTTCCGAGCTCAGAACCGAGCCGGCCATTTTCCAAGCTTGCGTCGGCTTCAAACTCTCGAGCTAAACTCTTACCCACAATCCCCCTCTCCCTGTTACCTCGGATTTCGTTTGCCACATTGCCATTCGGTCGTGTCAAGCTGCTTCTCTTGAGCTAAGTACAGTCCATTGTTTAATAATTTTACAGATTACTTTTCTGTCAGAAAAGTTCATATTTTATTGTCTCTTACCCTATCCCATCTAGCGTTCATAATTTCTTCAGGTTTTTCTGCTTCTTTCTTTACCACTTTTACCGTGAGGTATTCTCTCTTTACCATCATTGGTAATCCTTTTCCCTTTTCTCTCATACTTTCGGGTACTCTCTCTTGTACCATTGCTGGTACCTTTTCTATTAATTAATTTGCTGTCATGGCAGATGAAGGTAGTCTGGGGTTTAAGCGGCATTCTGATTGTGGACACAAATTGCCTACTTCTGATGCACACTGTTTGTGTGTTTATTGTTTGGGAGCTTCCCATTTCTCTGTTGACCCACCCTGTACTATTTGTGAGAACTTTTCTAATGGAACCTTGCTGGAAAGGAAAAACAAGCCGTTACTGAAGGGACGTTAAAATCTCCCTTTTCAGAGGCTATTTCTGGGTCTGAGGCCTCAACCCCTCCTAGAGCCCATAAGAAAACCTTGGATGTTCCTACTAAGGCTAAATCTTTGCCTTCATCCCCGGTTGGTGACTCCCGCCAACCAAAACCTAAAAAGGCTAAAGTTTTGGCTCCGGAGCTCACTTAGTTGGCCCCAGTGTTTTTGATGCCTAGACCTTCGGCACAGAGGCTTTCGGCTCCATTAGTGATTTTGGCTCAGTCTTCTCCTGCAGCCTTCTATATATCGGCACCAAGGGGCTCCTCTGTTCAGACCGTTACCACTGTATCGGCACCGACCATTCAGTCAGCGCAGACCTTGACCGTGTCGGCTCGGAGATCTTCCTCGCAACAGACACCTTTATTGTTGACTCCAGTTTTGTCGCTTCGGCACCGACAACCACTTTGGCACCGATCCCTGTGTCTGTGCAGACCATGACCTCGGCACCGATGAATTCTTTGGTGCAGACAACAGTAGTCCAGTCTCTCTTGGCACTGTTGTCCTCTGTGCGGTCAGATGAGATGAGCAGAGTCTGCCTCTTCTGTGGACAAGCCTATTTCTCCCTCAGTCTCTGTGAGGTCCACTAGAAGCCTTTCCGAACATGATGTGTTGCGTCTTGTGGACCAGGTACTCTAGGTCAGAGGTATCCCACCCCTCAAGAACTATCCTTCCTTGGGAGGTGATCACCCATCTCCAGAGACCCCTTCTTATTCTCCTCCTTCATTGCCTTTGAAGTCCATAGATATAGCAGTCTTCCCCTTCTGCTGTTCCCTTTATGGATCTTACTAAGGAACCGCAGTTGCCTTCGTGACAGGAAAGTTTTGCTATGACCCAGGATGTCAGTTGTGACATGCATAGTTTTGCTGCTCCACAGCCATCCAGGGACTCTGGGTTGGCAGGCTGAGCCACTTAGGGGAGGGGTGACCCCTGTCCTAGACGTGCACTCTTCGGGTGGACCAGCCTTCCAACTGATGGAGAAGGCTTTCGCTGCTGCTGGTGATACCAGACTGTGTCTATACCACCGCCCTCCTCTGGTACACTGGTTTCACATGTCATACCTAGCAGACACCGGGTGCAAGTGCCGCAGGACATATTCTCTCAAGAATCCCCTTTTCTGCTGTCTTCTCCAGCTTCTCCTGCTGAGGATTTCCACCGGAAAAGTTTGTGTAAGAGGAAGCACATGGACTCCACAGAGCAGTCCCTCACCGAAGACACAGATTTCTATGAGGGGTAAGGATCCCCTCGGTGATCCTCTGAGGTATCCTTTGGTGATATTCTCGAAATCCTGAAACAGAGAGGTGACTGGCAGTCCTCTAATCTGACCTCTGAGGAATCTGTGTTCCTGCAGGCTTTTCGCGCCCGGCCCCCTACCTCCTGGGTTACTCCACCTGCCGATTGAACTTCTCCGGCTCATTGTGCAGCGTGCTTGGAGGGCACCTGATACCGTCAGATATTCCCTGGAGGCCAGATAAGATGTTGTCCCCTCCTGCTTTGGATCCCCATTGGTCCAAAGGTCTTCCTGTGGGTGCTTTGGTGGTGGCGGCTGCAACAAAAAAGGATCTGGCAGAAGAAGAAAGCCAGACTGTCCATCCGCCTAACAGAGAGTCCCGGGCCCTGGACAGGATAGGGAAGCGCACCTTTGCTTCGGCGACCTTTGCTATCAGGTCCCTGAATTATATGGCACATTTTACCAGGCTTCAAAGGGATCTGGTTTCTGAGCTCTCAGAAACCTTGGCTGGTGCTGTGTCTGATGAGGTCCGTGACAAAGTGGCCTCTCAGCTGGCCACCATTAAATCTATATCTAACTTCTCTATGCGACTGATATCTCGCGCATCAGAAGGAGCAGCTAGAGCAGCGGGTTCAGCTGTGGTCTTGAGACGACATGCCTGGATGCGCTTGTGCAACTTCGCGGAACCGTTTAAGTCTTCTTTTCGTAATGCCCCCATTGAGGCCTCCTCATTGCTTGGGCGCAAAGTTAAAAGCACACTGACCAGATGTGAACAGGACGGTAAGACCCTTTCTGCCATAGGTATCCATTATTCTTCCCCTCAATGTGCTTTCTGCTGAAACCAAAAGAGTGGGAATATATGGTCCAAGAAATCTCTGGGTCCTTTCCGTGACACACAGGCTGAGTTCTCCCCCCAGAGGCAGAGGGGGAAACTCACAGGGAAGATGCTCCTTTCTGGGCAGAGGGGGTCTGCGTAACCAGGGTTCCAGGGATTCTTTCCCTGGTCAATCCTACCAGCACTCCTGAAGAGCGGCCCAACTCCTTTCCTCTGGAGGTGGCTGGGGGGCATTTCTCCTTGTACAGTTCTGCCTGGCTAACCATCACCACCGATTCCTGGGTACAAAGGATTATAACCAGAGGTTATCCTATCCCCTTCGATCTTTGTCCTGTCCCTTCAAAAAATCTTCCCGACGTTCCACCCAGTCAAAGGGAAGAAGCAGCACTAGAAATGGCAAAGCTGCTAAGAAAGAGAGTCATCCAAATAGTCCCTCCAGACCAGATAGGATCCGGATTCTTTTAGGCTATTTTTGGTGCCCAAAGAAAACCGGGTACTGGAGATCAATTTTGGATCTCAGTGTATTGAACAAGTTTGTGAGAGTACAAAAATTCTGGATAGTCGCAATACAGTCTATCCTACCGCTTTTGGAAAAAGATGATTGATTGGATGTGCTCTATAGATCTTCAAGATGCGTACTACCACATAAAGGTGGACAGGCCATCAAGAAGATTTCTGCGCTTCCATGCGGGAGCCAGTCACTACCAGTTCAGAGTACTGCCCTTTGGACTCTGTACAGTCCCCAGAGTGTTCACAAAGTGCATGGCAGTTGTCACAGCTCACTTGCGACTTCAAGGATTCCAGGTGTTTCCATACTTCCGCCCCCACCAGACATCTACTGGAAAAAGCCCTGGCATACTCTCTCTCCTCGCTGCTCAAAGGCTAGGCATAACCATAAACTGGCAAAAATCCAATCTCACCCCATCTCAGTCAACAGAATTCATAGGGATTATCTTGGACACAAAAAACTGCAGAGCTGCTATTCCAGAGCACAGAATTCTAAGGATAAAGCAACAACTAATTCCAATCCTTGCAAAAGAAAAATCCATGGCTCACTGTTCTGCAGCTGTTGGGTTCCATGGCAGCCTTCATCACCATTGTTCCCCTGGCCAGGTTTCACATGAGGCTTCTACAATGGCTACTGCTCACCCAATGGCATCCTTTTCAGCATCCTCTTTCAGCCATGATTTGAGTAACCCACAGATGCAAACAGGATTTAAATTGGTGGATGATGCACAATCTCTCACAGTGGTCTCGCCCCTTCTCCCCCCAGCAACCCAAGGCCACAGTGACCACGGACGCCTCCCTGATGGGGTGGGGGTCTATGTCAAGGACAGACGGTCCAAGGCACCTGGTCCAAACTGGAGGCCCATCTGCATATAAATGTTCTAGAGTTGAGGGCGGTGCTTCTGGCATTGCAAGCATTCCATCCCTTGCTGCCGTCTGGGACAATTGCGATTCAATCAGACAACATGGCGGTGGTCTGGTACATCAACAAGCAAGGTGGAACCAAATCTTACCCATATGGCAATGGGCGATGGCTACCAACTGTTTTCTTCTAGTAACGCACATTCCCGGGAGATCCAACGTGATAGCAGACAGACTCAGCAGGTGCATTCTTCAACCTCTCGAATGGTCCCTGAATCCCTTGATAGCGGCGGAGATCTTCCACTGCTGGGGCCGTCCTTGCTGCGACCTCTTTGCATTCCCGACCAACTACTTCGTCCTGCTTCCCCCTCCGGGACAGTCGCCCAGGGACGCTGTAGTCCACGATTGGCCCTTGGGACTTCTTTATGCATTTCCACCCTTTCCCCTCATTCCTCAGTTTCTGAAGAAAGCCTGTCAGTTGAAGAGCAAGGTGATCCTCATAGCACCATATTGGCCTCGACAGATTTGGTTCCCCTTCCTTTGGCCTCACCTACTAGATCAACCATGGATTCTCCATCCAACCCCGAAGTTGTACTCACATCCACAGAACCTGATTTATCCCAACTTGAAAAGCCTGAAGCTCATGGCTTGGCTACTCCAATTCCCTTGATTTGCAAGGCAGAATGATCTTTACCAGTACGTGATATTCTCTTTGCTTCTCCTACATCTTCCACTAGAATTACTTATCTGAGCAAGTGGAAAAGATTTACCTGTTGGCTGAAAGATAAACAAGTAGACCCCTTTTCAGCACCAGTGTCTAATGCTAGACTATCTGGCCGACCGGTTTCAATAGGGTCTATCGGCCTCTACCATTAGAGTTCATTTGACTGCAATTTATAAATTTCATGAGGGTGTCCAAGATTCCTCTCATGTCCATAAATTGTGCAAGACCTTCATAAAAGGTGTGAATCATCTGAAGCCACCTTTTAGAGAACCTATTCAACCATGGGATATATCATTAGTTCTACAGTCTCTGACAATGTCACCTTTCGAACCAGCCTCTTCTTGCGACCTCAAGTATTTGTCATGGAAAACCTTGTTTTTGGTCGCCATTACTTCTGCCAGACGTATTTCTGAACTTCAAGCTTTATGTATCGAGTCCATATTTGATTTTTCATAGAGAGAGAGAGTGTGTGAGAACTAATCCGTCATTTCTACCTAAAGTGACCTCTGAAATGTCCATTAATCAAGCCATTGAATTGGCAGTTTTCTTTCCCAATCATTTAAACAAAGGAGAGTATTGCCTACATACCCTAGATATACACAGGCAAATCCGTTTTTACTTAAACGGGACTAAACCCTTTCATAAATCTGACCAGTTATTTTTGGCCTTTTCTGGACTTTGATTAGGATCTGCTGTTGCTAAGGTCACATTAGCTAGATGGTTGAAGGACTGTGTGACTTTTTTATTTATACACAGCGTAATATCTCGTTGCCTACTACTATGAAAGCTCATTCAACAAGGTCAGTGGCAACTTCTGCTGCCTTCCACGCCAGAGCTTCTTTATATGACATCTGTGCAGCTGCAACTTGGGCTATGCCTCATACCTTCATCAATCCATTACAAATTGGATTTGGCCTCCAGGGGAAGAGTATATTTCGGTTCTATGGTGCTCAGGAATATCCTCCCATGAGAGCCTCCCAGGAATAGAGGTAGCTGGGACTCTGTCCCATGCATAAGGAATAAACGAGGATCAACTATAACGTTCCATCTGTATTGTTGATCCTCGTTCAGTCATTACGACCCTCCCTCCTTCCCCCTCCTGTGGTTTCTAGTGGATCTCACCATCCGGTTCTCTTAAGTTATTTGACCAGAGGGTAGCCTCTACCTTCTTTGACTTGCAAACTCAATCTGAGGTAACGGGGAGAGGGGGATTGTGGGTAAGAGTTTAGCTTGAGAGTTTGAAGCTGACGCGAGCTTGGAAAATGGCCAGCTCTGTTCCGAGCTTGGAACAGATACCCATGCGTAATGACTGAACGAGGATAAACAATACAGATGGAACGTTATGGTAAGACATAACTACTTTTTCTAAGTCACTGTAAATAGTATAAATGTTTTGTGAATTGCCTGAGAAAAGCCAAGTGGGATATATATTCATTTGGTTATTTAAATAAACTTGTCCGTCTATATATGCACGTGTGTTTTTTTTTTTGTTTTTTGTTTTTTTGTTTGGACTTCGCATGGCATATATAGGAACACACATTCATTTTTCGTGTGTGTTATAAACTTATGTATGTACTTGATTATACCAAGGATAGATGATTGTCACTGTTGTGGTGAAACCTTGACTCCATGTGCAAAAATGGGGGGAAAAAAAGGTTGTGGATGGATTTTTTTTTCCAGGTTACTGATGGTAACCTTGTTTAGTCTTGTGCCCCTCTGTGACTAGATAAGTGGGATTAAATAGTATCCCGATGTGTGTGTACCGTTTTTTCTCTGGTTTCATGATTAGTGTATTTGTGTGTTCAAAGTACAGTGCATCTTTGGGAATTTGAGTTATTTTCTTGTGCTGACACAGTTTTATTAAAACTCCTATTTGAACTTAACTTTCCTGTTTGTATTTTTCCCTTCTAGTGAATAGTGACCTGACTGTAGACAGCCTAAAACTTCATAATGAATTACAGTCAGGGTCACTGTCCTCAAGCCTGAAGGAACTCCCAAAAGATTCTCCATTCCTTGAAGAGGAAGAAGATGGTGTGCTTACTGAAAAATCTGGTGGTACCTTTCTGAGTGGCTTATCTGACTGCACCAATGTAACGTTTGGGAAGGTTCAGCGACTCTGGGAGTCCAATTCTGCTGCACATAAAGAGGTAACTAGAGGACTGCAGAGAGTAAGCAAATTCTTGACTGACGTCTGTCTTGTCTTATTAACCACTTCCATGTCAATTTTCTCACTGTAATTGTATCTTGTTAGAACTTTTATTTTACTGCACATCGTGATGAGTCATAGATTCAGACCTCAACATTGAAGTATGACCAGTAGTTTGTACGGTTCTATAATGGACAAAGTAGTGGATTCAATGGTATTGTCTTACAGTGGTTTGAAAAGACAGTACTAAGGAAATTGTGCAGAATGCGAGATCTTGATGGGTATGATCTGACTTCGGAGAGCTCTGGCTATAGGAAAAAATAGGTTTGACACAACAGGTTTTGGGATTGCTAAGCACTTGGTACTGTGCATGGAGTGCCATTACCAAAGAAGTTTGGTTGCCCATTGTGTGGCTCCAGGCTTCTTTATTTTTTGGAGGAAAACACTTGCTTTGATGCAAAACTCCTCTATGTTTGCTATCTTTTAGATTGTCTTGCTCCTCCATTTGTTTTATTCCATGTCTGTTTTTATTTAATTATTGTAGGACTTTGCTTTCTTGTTAGTCAAGGCTTTGTGTAGTAAGTGCCCTTGTAACTTTCTCCTTAATGAAAAGGAAGTGAAACATTTATTTTATCACTTTGAGCCTACAGGTGCTACCCCTCATTCTGATCATTCTAGTCATGCCCTTTGATTACCTGTGTGGTAAGATTTGTGGTTGGTATGTCTGTTACTTGGACAGATAGTACATGATATATTTTTTGTCTTAGTCTTTCCCATGCTCCCCTTTTAAGTCTTCAGTGGTTGGGCTTGCATCTCTGCACTTTTGTGGAACAACACTCGCACAGATGATGTAGCCTCTGTCTGCTTTTGCCATTGTTATAAACTGACAGTTTCATTACATGTCTCCTGTCTGCACTTCAGATGCACTCCTAGGGAGAGACACCCCAAGACTTGAACTCTTACCCACTTTGCTGTGGGGATACAGTCATGATCTTTTTAGACCCTCCCTTCAGTGGACTCTTTGGGTCCGAAGTTAATACAGCACTGTGGAACAAAGAAAACTGGTCAGATCCTGATAGATGTGGGTGTGAAATTTCACCCTGCTCCACATTCTTTTGCTAAGACACCGAGCTAGATGTGATTTTTTTTTTTTTTTGGTTTCTCTCCCTGCACAGCAACAAGAAGGGGCTTGGAGGTGGCTGTCATCCCAGATTACCTTCCAGCAGGGTCATGTGCCTAGAGGGCTATAATCCATTGATCTCTAGGATGCTAAAATCATTAACTGTTCTAAATCCTTTGACTATTTGCCAGTGAAGCCATTCAGGGAGGGTGGTTCACATTCCATGATTAAGTCCAGGGAAAAAATCTGACACTCCTCAGGAGCATATGTAAAGTTTGCTCAGTCCCTTTCTTCCTCCATGCAGATTCTTTTTTTTATTTTTATTTTTTACCATTCCCAGTGTTGCATCTCATCAGAAGTACTGCACAAAGGTGGTGATGCTCAAGCTCCTCAACAAAAGCTGTCTGTGAAGTTGTAGCAGAGGACTGATGTTGGTGTCAGACAACTGATCTGAAGCATCAGACTTCGTGGTCCCTTTTACATGGTCACTGTACAGTCCATCTTCCCATGTCTCTTCAAAGAGATTAGATGTGCTGTTTGTACATCTGCAGTGCTTTTACTTCCATAAAAATCACCGGACTGTCTAGGAAGTTTCTTCACTTGGAAGGTCCCAGACACTGGCAATTTCAGACTGTTCCACTTTAACTCACTTTTGTCCCCAGGACATTGGTTGACCAGAGACTGCAGAGATCCAAGACATTTATGTCTTTGGTTAACTGGGTTTGCATATGAGGCTTGCAAGTATGATGGATTTGTAATTACCTAGGTCAGTTGTAAGGCCACCCTTATGCAGGGGGAGTCGACACTGTTGTGCTCCACTCGTGAAGAAAACCTGTAGTTGAGATAAACAGTTTGCAGAGTATGTGTACAAGGGCATGTTTAACAGTTTTAATTAGGCAACCAGGTGTATTATCGGATCCCATTGTAGAAGTATTTTTGGTTTGGTAGAACTTTTAGTAAATTATCTGTTCTCAGCTCATCCCCTTAACAGTGTGGTTTGGATCTCTGTCTATTCATGACAAAAATAGGTTATGTAGAATAGTTAGGTCTGCTGAAAATATCATTGGTGCTAGTTTGCCCTCCTTACAGGACCTGTACTATTCCACAGTCATGAAAAGGGCAGGGAAGATAATCACTGACCCTTCTCATCCAGGCTACCATCTTTTTGAACTATTGCTGTCAGCCAAGAGTTGTAGATTAATGCACACCAAAACGAGCAGATATAAGAACAGTTTTTTTTCCACAGGCCATCAAGTTCATGAACTGTTAACTAAGCTTGTTATGTTGGTATTCTTTTTCCCAAGCCTCTGAGGATTCTGGTTTCTTTCGGAGTTTATTTCAGTATTTCTTGCACTGAGTTGGACTTTGCACCTTGTATGTATAGTTTTATTTATTTTACATTTGTTTACTGGGATAGTCCGTCTGGTTGTAAGCCCGTGGGAGAAAAGCTCCAGATGTACAAGTTACATAAGCATTAATATAACGGCAAAAGTACATTGATGTAATAAGAGAAATGGAAATGTACATTGGCATCAGTGGCATCTCATTCAAAATCAGAGGATAGTATTGTAAGCATTGTTAGCGTATGCAGTTTTATTTCATTACATAAGCATTTGAGGGTAAATTTAGTATATGTATTAATTTTTTTTGTCTTGTTATAAATAGCTGCATGCATGTCATTTGTCTTATTCTTAATAGTTGTATGTATGTCGTTTTATGTAATTCATAGTTGGAGAGTCACTGAAATCGGAGTAAATTTCTTTTGAATACATACTTGGCCATTAAATGTGATCCTGATACTGAGATGATTGGGGAAGTAAGATATTTAGGTATTTTAAGGGTCTGTATAGACGTCTGAGAGGTGAAGTTGGCACTAAATTTACTTGCAAATATATTTGTATTATCTGGTAGGTCAGAACAGGTAGCTCAGTTATGAATAGGTTCTGTTAGTTTTTTAATGTAACTAAAAGAAGGATCTATAATTCTTTGGCTTCAGAGGTCAACCGAAGTTCTTTTGATATCCTAGAGAATGATGGTTTTTGACTCCACTAAATAATTTAAAAGTTCATTTGTTGTATAGTTTGTTTATGGTGATGGAGGAAAAGGATGGTTTGTTTTTGAATTTCCCATGATGCTTTGTTCTTTTGGGGACTGCTTGCTCAATGCATTTTTTTCTAAATGGGTATATAATTGTTTAGTGAATCTTGCTGCTGTATTAGGTCTGGGGAGGTAAAATCATAAGTGAATTTTGATATTTCATCACATACTAGATTGAGGTCGGCATGTTTTGTAGTCCTTAAATTTAGTAAAGTTTGCTGTAGGAGCTTTTGGGAGATTTAAAGGGGAGTAGGTCATAAGTTAATGGTAAGATTTCACTAGGTAAGGAGATACGAGAAGATTAGTGAAAGAGGTGGCCATATCTGTAAGAATCTGATCAAAACTACAGTGCACTGAGTAGGTTTATTTTCCAGCTGCTTAAAGGAATCTTAAGTTTAGGAATTTTTGGGCATATCGTATATGAGAGGTATAGGTGTCCTAGTTCACTGAAGGGTGGTTAAAGCTGCCCAAAATAAAGGAGGTAATTTAGAACACTGAGGAATCTTAAATGGTTATCGGGTATCAAAAAAAGTGTATGGGTACTCCAACACAGCTGGTATTGGGCCTGAAAGCATGAAATACACAAAACCCTGCTATAAAGGGAGACTGACTGTTAACTGTAACAAGACATGCCTTTCTTCACATGTAGGAGTGCTTGAAAATTAGGCATTTTATCTGAAGTAAAATACACAACACTAACACTGAAATGTAATGAAATGACTGCAGCTTCAGGAGTTGTCATAAAACTAGACAAGTTATGTGAATTTCTATCTCGCCATTCGTTCTTAGAGATGGGTTCGGAGCCAATTCTCGACTCTGTGTCTGTCTACTACAAAGCTCGAGGTCTTCAGACAGCTTGAGGCCAAGTCTCTATCCCATGATGCACCCAGAGTTACCTCTGATCTAGTTTGCCGCTGCAATAGATCGGAGGTTCCTTGCACAGCAATAATAGTCTTTAATAGAGATAGCCTTATAGCTTGTTAGTAGAGATATTTCTTCTCTTTTTGGCCTTGTTTTTTCTATAGGCCTTTAATATTACTCTTCCCTTTGGTGTGCCTTTAAGTCATTATATAGCTTGTAGTTAGATAAGTAGTTAGTGTGTTTTTGAATAGTTCATTTGTATATTGTTCAGCCCATGTTTAATTTAGGGCTTATTTAGACAATTTAGCTTTACTAGTTTAACTTTGCTAATTGTTTGGGTGTGCTAGTCTCTTTAAAGTCCAGTAGGTTGTTTGTATATTTGATTATGGCTGACCAAGATAAGGATAAGCATCCTAAGTCAGGATTTAAAAAGTGTCCAAAATGTGGACAGAAGATGTCTGTGGCAGTCACGTTAATTGCGTGGATTGTCTCTGAACCTTACACTTTCAGGAAAGCTGCTCCATTTGTCATTCTTTTTCATCCAGAATTCTTCAGGAGGGAAAAAGAAAACTCCTAGATATAGGACTTATTAAACCGTTGTTTCAGAAGCTTTGAGTGACCTGGGTACAGCTAGGAAGTCTAAGGCTTCTTCTTTGGAAGTAAAAAAAAAAAAAAAAAAAAAATTTAAGAGAGAGTCTGTCTGCTCTACAGCCCTCGGAGCTGGGCATCTTGTCTTTTCTGAGTCTGTCCCCAGTCTTGGAGCTGGTGTCCGAAGTTCTAAAGTCACCTATTTTGTAGTCAGTGCCTCCATCCATCCATTCATCTCAGTCCTCTAACAGCCTGTCCCATTTGGATGTGGATCGTGTGGTGCAGAAGTTGCTACAGGCACAGTCATTCGCTAAATTTTTGTCTGCTCCGACCCAGGTGGTTTTGGAGCCTAAAACTGTAATGCCATCGACTTTTCCTTCTCCGAGCCATATCGGGCCTTCGGAGCCGGAGGAGTCGGACCTGGTGATTATTGAGCCTTCGGAGCTGACGCCTGTTCCAGTGCCATTGGCTCTGTTTACTCGGACTTCATCAGCACCAATTGAGTCTAGAAGCCGACACTCTCCTGTCAGGTCTGGGGAGGATAGTCGGACCGACATGTCTGTTCTGAATTTGCCTCTCGGGGCCTCTGCTCGGATGAGTTCGACTCCTACGTCTGGTTCAGAATCCACTGTGCTGGTGCCGAGGGGATCGGTGGTTCCTTCGGATCCAGCTTTCCCTTCTCATAGGAGCAGGGGTGCCTTCGAAGCCATGAGGAGAATGATGTCTCCTAAGACATCTACAACTTCAGGTCCAACTACCTCCTTCCCAAAAGCGCCTGTGTCCACTTCTTCACAGATCCTTTCTAAGCGTAGAGACCCTGAGCCTCAGGAAGCCCCATTGGGTGGCCCCTGCTCTTCCGAGACCTCACCAGAAATTCCCCCTGAGGTTCCCAGGAAGAGAATTTGTAAGAGGAAGCACCTAGACTCCCTGCAGGAGTCTCGCACATCTGATACCGACTTGGATGAATCAGAAGGGTCCCCCTCTGAGGATATCTCATTTGCTAAAATATTAGAAATCCTTAGGCAGAGGGGTGACTGGAAGTCCATCAACCCTACTGAAGTTGAGTCTGTTCTCCTGAAGGCTTTTGGGTCTCAACCCTCCACCTCTTGGGTGTCTCCACCCTTCGATGAGCTCCTGGAGCTGGTCTCATGAAGGGTGTGGGAGTCTCCGGACACCATGGAGCCTGTCCCTAGGAGGCCTAATAAATTTATTTCTGCCCCCCAGGAAATGTCTTTCCTTACCAAGGGAGTGACAGTTGATGGCATGGTGGTGGCGTCAGCCACCAAAAAGGAGATGTCAGAAACTTCTTCCTCTATCCATCCTCCTAACAGATTCTAGTATCATGGATAGATATGGGAAGCTCACATACAGTTTAGCGACATATTTGCCTTGCATTCACTGAACTATCTCACTCATTTTACATGACTGCAGAGAGGTCTCCTAAAAGAACTTGGAGATGCTCTTCAGGGTGCAGTAGCTGCAGGAGATTCAGACAAAGTCGCCTCCCAGCTTGCTGCCCTCAGTTCCAAAGTTAACTCATCCAGGCTTCTCATTTCATATGCAGCTGATGGAACAAGTAGGGCAGCAGGTACAGGAATTGCTCTCGGGACATTCCTGGATGCGCTTGTGTTCCTTCGTGGACCCCTTTAAACCATCCTTTGTCAACACCCCGTTGTTTGGCTCGTCCCTTTTCGGACCTAAAGTGAAGGAAACTTTGACCAGGTGTGAGCAGGAAGGAAAGACTGTCTGCCGTCGGAGTCTGTTTTTCCACCCCTACCAGACCCTACCCCAAGGGTCAAAAGGGAGGAGAGATGTGGTTCTGAAAATCTCAATGAGCCTTTCTAGACACACGTGGTGAACCCCCCTCCAGGGGCAGAGGAGGGGGCAATAATGGAAGATGCCGCCTTCGCGTCAGAGGGGGTCCACAAAACCAGGGTGACAGAGACCAGTTCTTTGTGAAGCCCTACAAGCACTCCTGAAAGGAGGCCCAACTGTCCTACTCTGGAGGCAGTCGAAGGTCACTCATCTTTGTATCCAGATGCCTGGCTCAAAATAAACGACAACTAGGTACAAAGTATAGTTTCCAGAGGCTATTTCATTCCTTTCGCCACTCCCCCTCCATTGACAACAAAAGTCCCAGATGTTCCACCCAGTTACAGGGAGCAAGCAACAGTAGAGGTCCAAACATTGCTAAGAAAGAGTCATCCAACCAGTCCCAGCATACCAGACAGGATCCGGAACTTACTTAAGATTCTTTTTAGTTCCAAAAAAGGCAGGACTGGAGACCTTTTTTGGACCTCAGCAGTCTAAACAGATCTGTCAAGAAAGAGAAGTTCCGGATGGTCACACTTCAGTCGATACTTCCCTTTTAGGGAAAGACAATTGGATGTCCTCGATAGATCTACAGGATGTATACTACCATATAAAAATGGCCAGACCATCCAGGGATCATCTGCGCTTCCGGCTGGGAGCCAATCCATTACCAGTTTCAAGCCCTGCCCTTGGGTCTCACTACAGCCCTCAAGAGTGTTCACCAAATGTATGGCAGTAGTCACGGCTCGCCTGAGGTGTTTAGGATTCCAGGTGTTTCCATACTTAGAGACGATTGGCTCCTCACTGCCACCACCAAGCATCCGCTAATACAAGCCAGGGACACCACTCTTACTCTTTGCAATCATCTGGGCATTACAAAAAATTCAGAAAAAAATGCTTTCACTATCGCAGCATATCGTTTTTATTGGAGAAGAATTGGACACCACCACCACCATTTTGAGACTTCCAGCAGAAAGTTTTACTACTTGGTCAGCAGGTCCACAACATCCTATTCAAAGACCAGGCTCCAGCATCAGAAGTGCTAAAATTGTTAGGCATGATGGCAGCTGCAGTATTAGCGATACCGTTGGGTCACATGCACATGCGGATTCTGCAGTGGCTGTTCACTCAATGGTCTTACCAAGAGCCCCCATCGTCTCATCTCATAATGATCACAAACACATGCAAAAAGAATCTTCAGTGGTGGTTGACCTCTCCATGTAATGATAGGTCGTCCTTTTGTCCTACCCTAGCTAGCCACAGTGACCATGGATGCTTCTCTGATAGGGTGGGGCATTTTCAGGGAAGAATAGCCCAAGGCACATGGACCGAACAAGAGATGCATCTGCATATCAATGTCCTGGAGATGAGAGCAGTACTTTTAGCATTGCAGTACCTCCAGGACAGTCTTCCTCTGGGAACAATTGCGATTCAGACAGACAACATTTTGGTGGTCTAGTACTTGAACAAACAAGGAGGAGCCAGGTTCTATCCCCTTTGTCACGAGGCCCTAAGAGTATGGCAGTGGGCTGCATCCACCCAGCGTTTTCTGATAGCAACACACATCCCGGAGAAATCCAACGTGTTAGCAGACTAACTGAGCAGGGCAATTTTGTTACCTCATGAGTGGTCCCTCAAAGAGATAGCTGAGAGAATTTTCCGCAGGTGGGGCCAGCCTTGCTACGACCTTTTTGCACATGAACACAAAATGCAGAAGCTACTTTGTCCTGATTCCCCCTCTGGGAAGAAGCCCCAAGGGACGCACTTGTACACGATTGGCCTCCGGGTCTCCAAAGTTTTGCAGAAAGCAAAAGCCCTGGGAAGGACCATCATTCTAATAGCCCCTCATTGGCCTCGTCAGATTTGATTCTCCTTCCTTCGACTTCATCTGTTGGAAGAGCCTTGGATTCTGGACCCAGTTCCAGACCTTCTGACGCATTCGTAGGGAGCTCTTCATCTCTCTTCAGTCCTTGAAATTGACAGCTTGGCTGCTCCAGTTCCCAACATAGCCAGATTCCATAACCTCTCAAATGAAATGCAGCATATATTGATACCTTCTCATAAGTCCTCTACTAGGAAGCTATACCTTAGCAAAATGGAGAGGATTTTCTATATGGGCTTCTCAAAATGACATTGATCCCTACCAAGCTCCTATTTCCTCCATATTAGAGTTTGACTATGCTTTTCAATAAAGGAGCTGCAGCAGCAACAGTTCGGGTTCAACTTGCCGCTATCTCTAATTTTCACCTTTGCTTTGAAGGATTGCACATAATGTGTCTCAAATTATCCAAAGCCTTTCTCAAAGGGACCTTTCATCTCCGACCACCTGTGAAATCCCCTTATACCCCATGGAGTCTAAATTTTATGCTTCCATGCATTGTTCTCCCACCTTTTGAACCAGCTTCCTCATGTGATTTGAAATATTTGTCATGGAAGACTATCTACTTTTTAGTAGCCGTCACTTCTGCCCTTAGAGTGTCAGAGCTACAGGCCTTGTCCATAAAGCCTCCTTATTTGATTTTTCATGCTGACAGTGTCCCTCTGTACAAATCCTTCATTTTTACCCAAAGTTTGTATTGAAGCTAACTTTAACCAGATCATAGATTTACCAGTGTTCTTTCCCAAACACATCAACAACTTAGAGTATATGCTGCACAAGCTTGATGTTCATAGACAGCTCAGATTTTACCTGGATAGAATAAGAGAGTTCAGAAAATCAGAACAGCTTTTAGTTTCCTTTTCAGATTCCAGAAAAGGTATGCCAGTGGCAAAGACAACACTGTCTAGATGGTTATGATTGTATCACATTTACTTATTCAGCTGCTAATTTACCTTTACAACACAAAATTAAGGGTAATTCTACCAGAGCAGTGTCCACATCTTCTGCCTTTTCTACTAGGCTTCCTATAGACAATATTTGTGCAGCAGCCACTTGGTCAAAGCCTCATACTTTTATCACTCATTACAAAGTTGACAAGGCCTCCAGGGACAGGGCCTCCTTTGGTTCCACTGTCCTGAAAAACATACTCCCGTGAGCCACCCGAGAAAGATGGTGCTTGGGACGCTACCCATCTGTAAGAATGAATGCGAGATGGAACAACTTCACGTTAAAGAAGTTATGTACTCGCCATAACATTCCATGTGAGTTGTTCATCTCTCCTTCATTCTTGCTTCCCACCCTCCTACCCCCTCCAGGGTTTTTTGAGGACCGAGATACTAGTTGCTCAATCTTTCTATGGATTTTCTCCTAAAGAATGATAGAATGGCACATGGTATTATATGCAGCAAACAAGATCTGAGGTAACTCTAGATACATCATGGGATAGGAACTTAGGCTCAAGCTGTCTGAAGACCTTGAGCTTTGTAGTAGGCCAACTTGGAGCCGAGGATCGGCTCCGAACACATCTGTAAGAATGAAGGCGAGATGAACAACTCTCATGGAATGTTATGGTGAGTACATAACTTCTTTATTCCTACTGTACATTACTTTTTAGACTGCGTAGAAATGTAATGTCTGATACATTGATTAGACATTTCTTCACACACTGCAACCAACTTTATTGCACTTAACATGCCATTTTTTGCTTTACTGTTACCAGACAGTTATGCTGTGTCTGGCACTTTGGCCACCTCAAATGAATTGGATTAAAAGCCTGCATTTGTGTTGTGGGAAACCCCCAGCATGGGGGTTTGCCCCCATTATACTTTGTGCCAACTCCACAGTCACACATTCAACCAGTAGCACGTTCAATAAAACTTGCCACTAAAATCCACTAGTTCAGCAAAATATCTTTCCATTCATGAATGGCTCCCTGTTCATGCATTATTTTGGTTGGTGATGGCCAGTAGTGGTCAACTTCCCAGACAAGGATTTCAGCTGATATGAGCTGTCAGTTAAATAAGGCAGCATAAGCTGTTCACATGCAGAACTCATTCCCAGGGTTTGAAACTTTTTTTTTTTTTTTGCAATCTTCTTGCATCTTTCCAAATGAGGTTAAAGAACATGTTTACACCACCTCATGATATAATCCTAGTGTTATACAGTGCAAGTTTTTCTAAATAACATCAGTCTTCCATTTCTTAGTCTGTGATCTTGCAACATTTTTAATACATTGGCATCCTCTTTCAGAATTGTAAAATTAAAACAAAATTTATGCTGTATTGCTTTTAGTACTTATTTGTATTTTAATGTCAGTTAAGGTGACTGCATCTTATTTAGTTGTGTGAGAATTTCATTTAAGATTCCAAGAGTTTCTGTTGAATATTTTCATCACAACTTAATTTAGGCTAGTAATCCTGTTTTGTAGTCTTTAACTAAATCTACTTCTTGGTTACTAATCAGGATCTTTGAGAAGTAATTTGCATTAGATGCTTCAAAACAACATCTTTTGAAACAGTCAAATTTGCCGGCAAACATTCATGACTTCCTTAAGACAGTACAGTGGAGAAGCACATCTGTCTCCCTTATCACGCTGTTCATTATATCTTCATTTTCCCCAAAGTATATGTATTTATTGATGTCACCCCTTCATTTTTATTTGAAGTCCATTAATGTCTTCTGGTTTAAGCACTTGGGCTTTCAGGCCAGTTATTTTACATTAAGAGGGTTCGTGGTCTGCACTCTTGTGGGAGGAGAGGCTGGACTCGGCCCTTCTGAGCTGGGAATTTCTGGTTAAAGGCTTATAGTGCATGCATATCTGAACTGCTTCTTACCGAAGTTGGTGCGCCTTGTTTGCTGTGGCATAGACTGGATTCGAGCCTGCTGGATCTAGCTTTGTTTGTGTAACTTGAGCACTAATCCAGACAT
The DNA here is from genome assembly GCF_019279795.1 of Protopterus annectens. Taxonomy (NCBI): domain Eukaryota; kingdom Metazoa; phylum Chordata; order Ceratodontiformes; family Protopteridae; genus Protopterus; species Protopterus annectens. The sequence goes on from NC_056748.1 coordinate 481,084,464, forward strand.
TCTCTAAAGTATTCAATTGTATTTATTACTGCTTGGTTGTATTTTGATTAAAGTGTAGCTATCATTCTAAGTCTTTTGGATTAAGCACTTGGGCTTCAGACCAGTTGTTTTACATTAGGAAGGTTTGTGGCAAGCACTGTGGTGGCAGGACAGGTAGCTTTCATCCTAAGTTGGGAACTGCTGATTGAGAGCCCAGTGTCCAAGGGTATTAGTTCTGGTTTAGGCACTTGGGCTTCAGGCCAGTTATTTTACATTAAGAAGGTTCGTGGTCTGCACTCTTGTGGGAGAAGAGGCTGGACTCTGCCTTCTGAGCTGGGAATTTCTGGTTAGAGGTTTATAGTGCCTGAATATTTGAACTGTATCTTACTGAAATTGGTACACCTTGTTTGCTCTAGCATAGACTAGATCCAGGCCTGCTGAATCTAGCTTTGTTTATATGCTTGTTGTTTGCTTGTTATTTCCCTGGAAGCTAATTCCACCTAATACGCGGCTTCTCAGCGCTTCTGTGGATCACTAGTGATATCTGCATTGCTTACTGTACTATTTCCTTGTTTCACTTGAAAGTTATTGTTTGTCCTTTTTGCATTTAGATGTCCTTCAAGAATGCAACTGCAGTCATAACATATGGGTTGTCCTGCCTCAGGTAGCCCTCGGTCGGCCAGATTCCAAAGTCTGGGTCCGACGTCAGCTGATGTCTCATTTCTCTCCGACGTCAGAGCGGCTGGAGTACATAAGCATCAGCCGACGCCATTTTCTTCAGTCTTTCTTGCCGCGCGGTGCCCGAAGCAGAAGCAGTTCGCAAGTGCCGGTCGGTCAGCTCCTGTATTCTTCGAATCCGAAGTCATCAAAAAAGCTAAGTACCCCATTGGGGACCTTTTCTTGCCTCAGCCGATGTCAGAAATTACTGAAAAAGTTAATAATTGTCTGTCTTGTGGTAAACAAATACCTCATAAGGATTTCCACTCTTACTGTCTTCCTTGCCTTGGCCCAGACCACGACGTCTCGGCCTGTGTCGCCTGTGCTCGCTTCAATAAGCGCACACTCAGGCGCCGGGCGGAGTTCGCTGAAGACTTTTTCGGCGAAAAATTTGCGTATACAATGCCGTCGGAACTTCCGACATCGCAAACTCCCAAGAAACGAAAAGACCGGGACCGACATCCTCAGCCCACGTCTACCACCGACTCCACGCCAAAACCTACCGCGAGTGCTCCGGTTCCCCCTGAGATGGTTATTCCACCGCTCCGAACCGAAGACACCGCAATACCGATGACTCCAATAACAGATACCACTCCGACGCCAGTTGTAGATTTTCCTCCGGATACTGAAACCGAGGAAATGCCCGAGACCATTGCTGTAGATAAGGTCACTCCTGCACGTGGAGCTGCCAGGCCTCCTATGGCCATGTCTATTAAGGCCTACACTCGGGCTAAGGCAGCCAGCAAGACTAGGCACCTTACAGCAAAAGCCTTACCTCAAACTACTCCTGAGACACAAATCATGTCTATGGCCGCAGACTTAATTTCCATGATAAGAGGTTCACAGGCCCATCCTGAGAGAGGATCCCAGCCTCCTCCTGATAAGAGGCCCTGGGTTGAACCCTCTGAACCTATCCCCTCAGATGAAGATTCTGAGGACTCTGTCCACTCCGAGGGCCAGGAAGAGCTCTTTCAGACCTATGAAGACTCAGATGCAGAGGATTCCATCCCCTCAGCCTCCCCTCCTGAGTATATTTGTTTTAGGGAACATTTCAAGTGGCAAGGCCAGGAATATTCTGATTCCAGAAAGCGCCTTCGAACCTTCCTTAAAAAGCCCCAGCACAGGCCCTTAGCTATTCCTCCTGTGCTTGATGTTTTGGATGATCTATATTCTGACTCCAGTGTTACCCCTGATTCTCTTCCTCCTGCTCCAGCCAAGCCAGACAGATATTACAGGGTCCCAGAAACACATTCCCATTTATTCAGGGCCCATACTGTTGATTTAGAAACTATTTCTCAGGGACCTAAAGGTGTTTCAGCTTCCACCTCTAAAAATCCCTTGCCCTCCAACAGGGAAGCTAGGTCATTAGAGAGATGGGGGAAAAAGGTTTACACCTCCACCACTTTATGAGAGCTTTGAATTGCCTTTTTCATATGTTACAATATCAGGATTACCTGTTAGATGATTTACAGAAAACATTGGCCTCTCCTGACCCTTTAGACAGGAAGTCTTTGCAGGAAGCTGTACATAATTCTCAACAAGTCAGCAATCACTTTCTGCAGTGTGGATATGATGCATTGGAAGCTTCATGTAGGGCAGCTATGACAGGGGCAGTCATTCGCAGACATGCATGGTTAAAAGAACAGCCTCTACCAGATCATGTTAAGGCAAAACTTCTGGATGCACCCTTGGAAAAGAACAAGCTTTTTGGTGCTAATGCTAAAGATGTGTTTAAAGTCCATCAAGGAAAAAGCAAAATCAGTTCAGATGGTCAAAGATTTCCTCCAGGTTCAGCCCCCCCAGATTCAGCAGAAATTGGCCTTCAAAAAACTGGTCCTTTCCTAATCCTGAAAAATTTCAAAGGGGTAAAAACAGGCGTGGCCGAGGAAGAGGACAATACAGAGGCCCTTACAGGGGACGACAATGGCAGCCAGCAAATCAAAGAAGTGACACAGGGGTCTCACCCGCCCCTCAGACACAATCTCAATGACTTTCCTCTACGTCCGCCAACCAAGGAACAAATAGAAGCACCCTTGGGTGGAAAATTATCTCTGTTTTCAGACAGTTGGCACAGATTGACAAAAGACAAATGGATTTTGGACATTATAGACCAAGGTTACAGGTTCCATTTTCATACCTTACCAAGAAAACAGGGCATGCCAAACCTACCACAAAACCAGAGGGCAGAGGCTATCAAGCAAATTTTTCTGCTTGCTCAGATGAAAGCAATAGAAAGAGTACCACAACAAGAACAAGGCCAGGGGTTTTACTCAAGACTGTTCCTTGTTCCAAGAAAAGAAACTCAATGGAGACCAATACTGGATTTGTCCGCATTAAACACTTTTCTCATAGTACCAAAGTTCAAAATGCTGACTCTACACCAACTCCTTCCCATGCTGGGCAAGGGGTCTTGGCTGATTACTCTGGACCTCAAGGAGGCATACCTGCATGTCCCTATCAGACACAGCTGCAGAAGATACCTCAGATTTCTTGCAGGGCCAGAGCATTATCAATTCTCAGCATTGCCATTTGGATTATCTACTGCATCCAGAGTATTCACAAAATGCCTGGCTTCAGTAATTACTCATTGCAGGCTCCAGGGGATCCAAATTTACCCGTACCTGGACGACTGCCTTATACAAGCGGACGACAAACTAATGTTGACAAAAAACTTGAACTATGTCATACAATTACTTCAGGCTCTGGGATACACAGTCAACTTTCAAAAGTCAAGGCTTCAACCATCCCAGCAAATAACCTTCTTAGGAGCCAATCTAGACACAGCCTCTCAAATGGCTTACCTGACAGAAGACAAGCAAGAGAAGTTAACTCATTATTTCAAGAGTTTGGCAAAACTCACCCAGATGACTGCAAGGAGATTCCTACAGGCCCTGGGTTACATGGCATCCTGCATTCTCCTGGTTCCATTAGCAAGATTACACATGAGAAAGCTTCAATGGTACTTAAAAAGCCTATGGTCTCAGCACAACAACAACTTGGAGACAACCATTCCGCTCATTCCATGCCTACAAAAGGAATTCCTATGGTGGGCCTCGGTAAGCCAGGCAAACACAGGTATGTCATTCAAAAAGCCTCATAACACAGACCATGACCACAGATGCCTCGGACATTGGATGGGGGGAACACATGGAAGGCAGATGTATACAAGGACAATGGTCTCCAAAGGAAACACATCTGCATATAAACCAAAAGGAAATGCTGGCAGTAATGCATGCCATCGAGGCCTTTCGACAACTTCAACAAGGCCATTTACTGATATGGACAGACAACACCACTGTGATGTGGCATATAAACAAGCAAGGGGGCATCCATTCCTACCCCCTTTGCAGACTGACAATGAGTCTTTGGGAAAAATCACTGAGCCTGAACATAGTTACAATCCCAGTTTGTTCCAGGCAAAGACAATGTGCTGGCGGACAGCCTAAGCAGGAATTTCATAGATCCTCACGAGTGGAGGTTACACCCAAAGATCTTCACACAACTCACCTCGACATGGGGCAGGCCAGAAGTAGACCTATTTGCCTCTCACCTCCACCATCATCTACAAAAATTCTGTTCAAGGACATATCATCCACAAGCTTGGAAAATAGATGCTCTTTCATTCAACTGGAACTTCCTAAAAAATCTATGCATTCCCACTTCTGCCACTGATGACCACAGTATTACTAAAGATCAAAGCAGAGAGACCCAAGGGTATCCTAATAGCTCCAGACTGGCCAAGACAACACTGGTACCCACTACTACGGAGCATATGTCACAACAAGAAGTGGGCCCTTCCCCAATGGCCCCTACTTTTGACTCAGCACAACTTCAAAACAGTGCATCCAAACCTTCAGACACTGCAGCTGACAGCCTGGGAGATCCCATGAATAACCTCAATCTATCTCTCTCCAAGGAAGTTCAGCGGATATTAACAGAAGCTCGAAGACCATCCACCAGAAAGGTTTACTTGGCAAAATGGAAGAGATTCAGCATTTGGAATACCAGCAAGAGTCATGATGCATCACTATTGAACATCCCACTCATCCTGGAATATTTGGCAGATATGCTTCAGAATGGACTCAAATATTCTTCCATAAAGATATATGCTTCAGCTATTTCAGCTAGATATAACACTGATCCACCTGTGTTTTCGCATCCTTTGCTAAGGCAATTCCTTAGGGGAATCAAGAACATTAAGCCACCAAGAAAGGCTCCAGTGCCAGCTTGGGACCTAAACTTTGTCCTAGAAAAACTGACTCTACCTCCTTTTGAGCCAGCAGCTTCAGTGGACTTACAATTCCTCTCATGGAAGACAGCTTTCCTGTTGGCAATTACCTCAGCAAGAAGGGTTTCGGAACTACAGGCCCTAATGGCAATACCACCGTTCATAATCTTTCACCGAGACAGGGTCTCCTTAAGAACCAACCCTACTTTTATGCCAAAGGTGGTATCTAGGGTTTCTTTAAATCAAGCTATTCATCTGCCTGCTTTCTTCCCCAATCCTGAAAACAAAGGGGAAAGACCGTTACATACCTTGGACATTTACAGACAACTTCGCTACTACCTGGACAGAACCAAGACCAGTAGGAAGTCTGATCAACATTTTGTAGCTTACGCCCCTGGAGTACAGGGAAAAGCAATTTCAAAACGGACTATTTCAAAATGGATTGGACATTGCATCAGATTTTGTTATTCCTTCCATGGGAAGAGTGTTCCAGCCAATGTCAGACCACACTCCACCAGAGCTACAGCCACCTCTACAGCATTCTTAAGAGGGGTGCCTACAAAGGACATTCTAGAAGCTGCTACATGGAGCTCCGTGCATACATTCTCCAAACACTACAATCTCCCTCTATACTCCAGATCCAGAGCAGACTTTGCTTCGGCAGTCCTGCAGGGTTTGATTGCCACACCATCTCTTTCCTAGAGCATTCCTTCTCCCCCAGCTAAGCTATGGTATTCTACCCATATGTTATGACTGCAGTTGCATTCTTGAAGGACATAGTACAGTTTTGTACCTACCATAAATGTAGATGTCCGATAGATATGCAACTGCAGTCGGATTTTCCCTCCCTCCATACCCCTCTATGCCTTGGGTCCACTCCTATCCCTGTTCCTCTTAGCTGGGGATATCTGTTATGGTGTATCTGTTTATTGCTTACTTACTTGTTTGGAATCCTGTTTTTTCCTTCCAATTTGATTACAGCCTTCCTTGGAGGGCACCTGGCATCTGGGGCAAGAAACACTGAAGAAAATGGCGTTGGCTGATGCTTATGTACTCCAGCCGCTCTGACGTCGGAGAGAAATGCGACATCAGCCGACGTCGGACCCAGACTTTGGAATCCGGCCGACCTGAGGGCTGCCTGTGGCAGGACAAACCCATATGTTATGACTGCAGTTGCATATCTATCGGACATCTACATTTATGGTAGGTACAAAACTGTACTTTACTTGTAACACATTGCATTCAAGTTACCTGGCACTTGCTCACTAAAGCAATTATACAAGTCAGCACTAAAAATTAAAAGCACTACACCCTCACTCCCCACTGGCCCTTGTTTTCAATTATTAAGGAATTCCCAATATTATTCTAGCATGTCCAAAGGTCAGTTGTCAGTCTCCTCTCCGGTCCAGCTGGTGAATCTGGGAATCTTGAGGCAGTGTTATAACTGCCTCATGTACACAGACAACCCTCTCCTCCTCCCACATAACACAAATGCTTGCGAGAGATGCAGCTATTTAGCCAAACTGGAGGCTGAGCTCTCTCAACTCAGGACTGGCAAGACCAGACAGGAGGAGGCAACTACACACACCACAAAACCAGCCTCACATAATGCTACCACACCACTGAATCAAACACATAAACACAGAAAGACATACTCGGAGGCTCTGAGTAAAAATTTACCTAAACAGCAAAGGCCTCCAAAGCAGACACCCAAACAACTGCTACCTCAAGACACCCCACAAGCAACACATAAACCACAAAAGCAGTGTGCAAAGCAGTCACAGCCCTTAAGGCCAAATACAACACCAAACATACTTGTCATAGGTGACTCCATAGTCAGACACACTGACGTCCCACTCACCAGGCTGAACAAGGAGAGGGTCACAGTAAGCTGCCTATCAGGCGCTAGAATCCGCCACATAACACAAGCACTCGGGTCACTCCACGGCAAGTACAAATATGACACAGTCATTGTCCATGCTGGTGTGAACGACCTGAGACATACCTCCCTGGACTACATGAAAAGAGACATAGAGGAGGTCTCTGATTATGTAGCACAGGTAGGTATGACCCTGACCCTGAGCAGTATCCTTCCTTCACCAAGAATGATGCCACAATATAGAGACAAGATGATCAGCTTTAACAATTGGCTTAATGTCTGGTGTCATTCAAAGGGGATCCAGTGTCTGTCTGCCTGGGATGACATGCTTGACAAGCCACGCTGCTTCGCAAGGGACGGCTTGCACCTGTCACCCCTGGGATTCCGGATATTGGCTAAGGCTCTTGCCACCCCCATAGTGCCTTTTTAGGCAAGGCTCAAATTCTAAACCTACCACCCTAGAAAACAAAAATGGGAAGAAACTGAGGGTAATGCTGCTCAATGCCAGAAGTCTAAATCTCAAAATGCACGCACTCGAGGCCCTTCTCAGTATGGAGAACATCGATGTCTGTGCTGTAACTGAAACCTGGTTCAAGGCTCCTGAGAGCACCCCGGCACTATTAGGTTTTACCTCATATCATGCGTTCCAGCCCCAAAACCCGGACCACACCACAAAAGGAGGGGGTGTATCCATATTCATAAAGGATACCCACACCTCCAGGTTGGTGGCAACGCACGAAGCTTCGGAAACCATCCAGGTGCAACTAACCATAGGCAAAACTGCTTTACAAATTGTAGCATGCTACAGGCCACCCTCTCAAACTCAGGAACCCCACACAGCCTTCCTGAAGACACTGGAGGGTATAACTGTATCTCCAAACACCATCATATTAGGTGACTTCAACTACCCGAATATAGACTGGGAACATTACTCAAGCCCTAACTTTCTAGCCCAACGGTTCCTGTAGTTCATAAATTCAAATGCCATGGAACAGCTAGTCACTGTTCCCACGAGAGGAGAAAATATACTAGATCTCATTATCACAAACATGGGGACAAAATGCTCCACACTGGAAGTATATCCCTCATTGGTGAGATCTGATCATAAACTAATCTCACTGGAAATCCACATCCCGCCCCCACCCCAAACAAAAATGACCACAGTGAAGAACTTCTCTAAAGCAAACTTCACACTACTCAAGACTGGTGTGGAATCCTTCAAGGCCCCTGAGCCAGTGGAAACCACAACCCAAGCTGCGGATGCCCTTACAAATGCCTTCTATGAACACCTCCAGGACTGCATGGATCAGGCAATCCCAAATAAAACCAAGACTCTTTCCACAAAGGGCAAATGTCCAGTCTGGTGGACCCCAGCCATTAACAAACTTTACAATAAGAGGAGAAAGCTATTACATGATAGAACAAAATCCATAAAAGGGAAATCGCCCCTGATCATTATTAGTAAAAAAATATGAGCACTCATAAAATCAACTAAGGCCAATTTTGAGAGAAAAATTGCCATGGATTCAACGGACAATCATAAGGTCCTTTTTCAGCTATGTTAGGAACCTGGGTGGAAACTACCAGATATGCTCAATTAGCCCAAAATGATACAAAAATCACTGAACCCACAGACATTGCCAACATACTGGCAGACAGGTTCAGTGCAAACTTCACCCCCCTCTCCCCCCCTAAAGGAGAGAGAACTATCCCAGCGGAGTGTAGCCTCCCAGACATCTCAAATGCGCAGGTGAAAGCTGCTCTCTCTAAAGCTAAAAACACAGCATCAATGGGACCGGATGGTGTCCCCGGCTGTGTGCTACACGAGCTAAATGAGGAATTAAACCCGCACATAAGGCAGCTGTTTAATCTCAGCCTTTACCACAGGATACGTGCCCAAGGAGTGGCATATGGCAACTGTGGTCCCACTCCACAAAGGCGGTGCCTCTACGGACCCTGGTAATTACCACCCCATAAGCTTAAGTCTAGTCTGCAAAGCTATGGAGAGGATCATAATGGAGCTCATAAACAAAGATGTAGGGGACTTGCAGACATTGGACCCAACCCAGTTTGGCTTCGTCAAGGGCAGATCATGCCTTTTGAACTTGGTCGACTTCTTCGAAACAGTCACCAAGGCCATTGATGAGGGAAAGGCAGTCCATACAGCCTACCTTGACCTTGCAAAGGCTTTCGACACAATACCCCACTCGGGTATTGTAGAAAAACTTACCACTTAAATGTAAACCCATATGTCACAAGATGGGTTGCAAACTGGCTTAAGGACAGAACCCACAGGGTTAGAGTTGCTGGCGCTATGTCAGACTCCAAGCCGGTCACAAGTGGTGTCCCACAGGGCTCGGTCCTTGGCCCCCTGTTGTTCGGCATCTACTTCTCAGAAGTACAGGCCAACATGGGAGGACTTTGGCTGACAAAGTTTGCTGACGACTGCAAACTGGGCGCCATAGTGGAAAGTGCCTCGGACACGGATATCCTTCAGAAGGGACTCACGTAAACAGATAGCTGGTGCCAGAGCCATGGCCTGAAGTTAAACGCCAAAAAATGTATAGTCATACCCTTTGGGAAAAACAAGGTAACCCCAAGCTACCATATAGGTGGCAATCCACTAAGCACAGAAGAGGTTATCGGGGACCTGGGGACCCAGGTTGACAGTGGCCTTTCTTTTGACACTCGCGTTGCCAAAGTGGTTAGAAAGACCTTCTACATTGCCCACCTGATCATGAAGGGATTCACATCCAGATCTAGTGAGGTCATTGTTCCCTTGTACTCTTCACTTATCAGACCAATGATAGAGTACAATGCCCCATTCGGGATGTATCTCACCCGACATCTGCAGCAATTGGAGAGACCCCAAAAGTTCCTCACCAAAAGGATAAAGGGACTCCAAAATCTGTCATATGCTGCCAGATTGAAGAAACTCCAGCTCTATTTAGTTGCATACCGTCTGCTCAGAGGTGACATGTGCCTGACATACAAGGCCATGTCCAACCCGAAATTAATGGACATGCTCCACCTCAAAAAATCCAAATCCACCAAAACCACTAGAGCAAGCAACTTAAACCTTAGCACGGATATAAATAGGACGTGCTGGAGGGATAGATTTATCACTCAGAGACTCCCTATGCTGTGGAATAAAATCCCGGTCCATGTGAGGCAGAGCACCTCGCTGGCTCTGTTCAAGAGAAATCTTGACCTGTGGATGGGAGATCGTAGGTTTATCCCGGAATCATCTCTGTGTCACTGCTGGACAGAGGCACAACAAACTAATGGGCACAGTACTTTTCATATAAGGTGGCGTAAGCCACAAAAATTTGGGCTAGGCTTATAAATGCCTTAGGGCAGATAGCCTAGTATAAACCTATGAACCTATGAACCTATATATATATATATATATATATATATATATATATATATATATATATATATATATGAACCTATATATATATATATATATATATATATATATATATATATATATGAACCTATATATATATATATATATATATATATATATATATATATATATATATATATATATATATATATATATATATATATATATATATATATATATATATATATATATATATATATATATATATATATATATATATATATATTACATACATATATATATATATATATATATATATATAATATATATATATATATATATATATATATATATATATATATATATATATATATATATATATATATAATATATATATATATATATATATATATATATATATATATATATATATATATATATATATATATATATATATATATTATATATATATATATATATATATATATAATATATATATATATATATATATATATATATATATATATATATATATATATATATACTTATGAACCTGTGTATATATATGTATATATATATATATATATATATATATATATATATATATATATGAACCTATATATATATATATATATATATATATATATATATATATATATATATATATATATATATATAAATGAACCTATATATATATATATATATATATATATATATATATATATATATATATGAACCTATATATATATATGAACCTATATATATATATATATATGAACCTATATATATATATATATATATATATATATTATGTATGTATATATTTATATATATATATATATATATATATATATATATATATATATATATATATAAACCTATATATATATTATTATTTTTTTTAATGATGGTCATTACTACCCTATCTTGAGAATGTGGTTTAATACCAGTGTCATAACTTTAACAATTTCACAATTATATAACAGGGACTTCTGTTTTGTGAAAGTACATTAAACTGCCAGTTCACTTCACCTCTCTGCTTCTGTCCAACTTGGAGCCAAACCCACACTTTGAAGTAGCCTGACTGGAAGGAGTCCATAAGTTGTACACATTACCTTCCATTCATTTGAATGTAAAGCAGACTGGCTCTTAAGTTATCTTGTGCTCAAAGCTTAGCATCCATGTATCTGTCTTGGTCAAATCAACTTTACATCTTTTTATGTTCTCCAGGTAAAACAACTAAAACTTTCATCATCTGCATCTTAAAATATCATTAAATATGCTTAACATTTGTTCTTCAAATAATCCATCCTCTTACACTGTCTTGTAAATTTAGGATTAATCCTAAACACAAGTTGTACGATAATATACTCTTAACTGTTTCTTATAAATTGCATTGTACTACAGCAGTATTAAGTAAATTTGTATTACTGTCTGTCACTTTCATAAAGTATATCCATTTTTTTAATTATGTTTGCTAACACTACATTGTAAATGAACAAATTCTTTATTTCTGAAAATATATTGTGTGTCAACCTTAAGTTTTGTAGGAGGTACTTGTAATTCCAATTTAGTTACCAGCGCTAAAACAAGTTGTTAGCGCATACTTTTACTTTCAGAACCCCCTGTGGCACTATTTAGATACCGATACAAAATCTAAAATGGTAAACCACTACCCCCACTGTCTGCTGACCATCAGCCTCATGGCCATTTGGCCCACTTGTTTCTCATCATTGGGGCGTGATGGTCTAGACCGCCATCAGGGTCATTTGCAATTTGTTTTCTCCTTGGACATAGCTCACATGCACCTGGCCAGGTGCAGGGGGGGGGGGCATCTGGAGAACCCATCCTCTCACTTCCACAAGAGCTATTCCCTCCAAGCAGCCCTGCCCGTCCCCTCCTAGCTCAATTTATGTTCCATCTAGTCTCCACCCTGGGTATGTCACCACTCTGTGTACACCTGAGTACATGCTGACATCTCCCACTACCCACTTCCCAAAAAAGCTTTCAGTCCTTCCCTTCCTTTTCTGGCTCGTCCAGTGCTGGAGCTGATAATTGAACCTGGGTCACTCTCTAGTCAGGGCTCCATCCTTTTGGGTTGACCTCTGTCTTCAAGGTTCGCTGTATTATTTCATATGGGCTTCTTATTAGGAGTCCATGGACTCTGTCCTCCCCACTATCTGCTGTTTTTCCTGTATGTCTACTGGAGGTCATAGTTAGAATGGGGAATTTAGAACTGTTAAATATAATTGTTTTGATCTGGATCTGGCTCTCTGATGTGGGGTTTGGCAACTTTAATTGTTAGTTTGTACTTTAGACTTCTGTCTGACTAATGTATTTTCTGAACTAGAATTACTGCCAATCCATGTATGTTATGACTGTGGGTGCCATAGTTTTTATTATCTGTGAACTTTTTATTAATGGGGAGTATTTTTTCTGGGGGGATGTTGTGGATCATAACATTGTTTAGTCTGTTGTGAATCACAGCCAAGTTGAGAATCTGCTAGCTACCTTCTAATGGTGGTGTGATGCTTGTTTTGTAGAGGTATTTATGAAAGGTGTGCTAAATCATAGGAGGTTTGCAAGGTTAATTATGACAATGCAAGAAGCAGTATATGTTGTTTGGTGCTTTATAGTGAAGTACTGTCTAGGGGAAGATGTACCAAAACTTGCAATAGGCTGATGGTAAAACAAAGCCATGCAGATGAAATTGCCAGTATATTTAACCAAGACCAACTTAGAAAAGCAATTCACTGGGTCCACACCATAAGCTCCATACCTCTACAGGAAAAACAAGACCAAAATTCTTATGAACACACTTTATTCCAAACACAAAAAGTTAAGCGCTTTCGTCTCCCTCACCAAAACGGAGACTTCTTCAGAACTAAATTATTATTCCCATAAGCATCTGTATAATAGGTGGCATTTACATTCTAGCTAATTAGACAATTTACAAATTAAAAATTATGTAATTAGTGATCCACAGCACTCCATAAACTGACAACTTAAAACATTTATGTTAAAGTATAAAATGTTGAAGCTTTAAGAAAAATACTATGTTGCATCCCAAGCTCGTTTTTTTTTTTTTTTTTTTGTTTTTTTTTTTTTAATAACACTGGAGCCAAATTAATGTTCTCATTAATACCTGGTGGTGTGTTGAGTTTAATTTTATTATCCAGAAAAGTTTTTGTAACTCCTGTCAGAGCTCCCACCACTCGCCTTGGGTATTTCATAGAACTTGTTCTAAGATCCCAAATTTAAATCTAGTGAAGTCCTGACACTGTAAGGAGTGTTTATACAGTGAATTATTCACATTACCCCTTGATACTGTGTACAAATGTTTGTAAATCCTTGTTCTAAGTTTTCTTTCTGTCTTGCCTATATAAAAACTGCCACAAGTTTGGCAGATTGTAACGGCAAGGATATAGTTTACATTTCTAGTTCCTTTGTGCACATTAACCTTGTATCAATTTTCCTTAAATACTATATTATTAGATTCAAGTATGTAGGGGCATTGCCGGCATGTCCCGCACTTGGTAGTACTTTTATCAAGTAGAGAAATGATTTTGACAGGGTATTTAAATATTGATTTCAAATTCCTCCCCATCTTGTAAACAAAGTTCGGCTTGTTCCCTGGAATTTTTAGGACATCAGAATTGCCCTTGTGTTCATAAGAATTTTGGTCCCATTATTCCTGTGGAGGTATGGAGCTTATGTTGTGGACCCAGTGAATTGCTTTTCTAAGTTGGTTTTGGTCAAATAGGCTGATGGTACCCATGTTCTCTGTACCCATGAACTACCACATAGGTGGTAGTCTACTTAACACCGAAAGTGTGATAAGAGACCTTGGGACACAGGTGGATAGTAGTCTCTCCTTTGATAATCACATCGCCACAGTAGTCAGGAAATCCTTCTGCGTTGCACACCTCATCACAAAAGGTTTCTCATCCAGGAAAAAAGAGGTCATTGTTCCCCTCTACTCATCACTCATTAGACCCATTATAGAGTACAACGCCCCTTTTGGTATGTACCTCACAAGACCTCTACAACAATTGGAAAGGTCACAGAAATACCTCACAAAGAGGATTACCGGCCTCAAACCGATGCCTTCCGCAGATAGTCTCAAAAAACTCCAGATTTACTCTTTCGCATATCGCCTACTCGGAGGCGATCTCTGCCTAACATAAAAAGCTATGTCAAACCCAGAGCTATTGGACATGCTCCACGTAAAGAAATCCCAATCCCTTCGAGCTACACGCTCTAGGGACCTAAACCTTGTCACCACAATAAACAGGACATGCTGGAGGGATAGTTTCCTGTCTGAGAGACTTCCCATACTCGAACAAACTACCTATCTATATCAAACAAAGCTCCTCATTAGCACTCTTCAAGAAAAATCTTGATGATTGGATGGGAGGTAGGAAATTCACCCCGGGGATCACTTCTGTGGCTCTCCTTGACAGGGGCACAGGAAAATAATTTTCTTGGGTGGCAAAAGCCAGGGTTCAGTGTGGCTAGGCTTATATAGGCCCTAGGGCCAATAGCCTAGGACCTACCTATGAACCTATGGTGACGTGCATTTGTAAGTCCTGGTCTAATTTAATTATGTAACGAAAGGTAACATAACGTAGATATGCCTCAGGATTTGTAAAAGAAAAGGGTGGCATTGCTTACTGTGAAGGAAAACTAAGTGGGTTATTTGAGTTTGATCAGCATGAATCTTAAAATGTATATATAAAAAATATATAGGTTTTTTTTTTTTTTTTTGCTTGCTTTGGGAAGTTGAGGCACTAGTGATGTTGCTTGGCACAAACTTGTGCATTTAATACAAGTCGGCAAATATTTCCCCCCAAATCCCTTGCTTGTGTTTTGATTAGAATTCTTTCTATTATAGGTCTGTGCAGTACTTGCTGCCGTTACTGATGTAATCCGCTCACAAGGAGGGCAGGAAACTGAGACAGAGTATTTTGCTGCTTTGGTAAGTCTCTGCACTATCTGATCCTCAGAGTACACTTAATCTCTTTCCTCATTGCAACATGGTTGTATTTTAGTGATTCTACAGCAGTTTTTATAACAAATGGTGTTCATTTTATGTTTGCTTACTCCTGGAGTCAGAGGATGGAAAAAAGCCTTCATTCTGTCATTAAAAACAATATTTCTCTTGTTTTTAATGAACATAACTCCATTTATTGCCCATAGCTTTGAAGACTGAGCTTTTGAGTTAAAGGCAACATGCTCACTTTTTTGCATTGTATAGCATGTGATATGCTCCCTCCCTTTATTCGGGTTTGCAGGAAAGCTTAACCTGGTTACTGCAGATCTGTAGGATGTAGCATCTTGGGGTCCTTGTTGTACCATGCATGATGGTTTATTGCAGCATTAAGGATTTGATAGCACACTGGATAATATAGGCTTTTGGGGTACTGCATCTGGGGAAAAAAATGAACATGTTTAGGTACTTAAAACTGCTAACATTGTAAATACCTTATTGCTAAAAGCAGAGTTAAGGATGGCAACAGTAAACTACAGCATACTGAAAAGTAACAAGTGATGTCTTGTCATACTCCGTTACACCTTTCTGAATTTTTTCTGAATACATTTAGCATGTATAAATCTATCTTCTGATTAATTTGCAATATACAGTATTTCCAGATTTATAAATGTGTGCTGTTGGTAGTACTGAAATCCATTCTAAAACTAACTTTTTGAATGTATTGATTTACAGCAGTTGTATTTATTGCTTTATGTTTAAATTCATATACTAAAACAATTAATTGTTGGAACCTGTGTTCTGAGAGACTGCCTTCCAATCTATCTGCAAATATACAGAGCTGAGTATATTTTTTTGGTTTTAGAGTTTGTACTGTTAGTTGTTGCTTAGATCTCTGAAACTGTTTTGTCCCACCCACCCTTCCTATTTTTGGCTTGTAGTTTAAATTTGGTGGCTTTTGCAGATGCCCGCCCCCACTGTAGATTTGATCTGGGACACTCGCCCATTCCCATCTGTTTACCACATTCTACCTAATAAACTCTCTCTGCACTTGCTTTTAGCCCTTTTTAATCTAATTGCATTTTTTAAACTGTGTTTGGTCTAATATTGCTACATACTCAAGTGTGTTAGCTTGCACTGCATGTGAATTGTTTTTACTTCTGTTTTTGCTACTTTTCTGAAAAAAAAAAAAAAAAAAAAAAAAACTGTAAGCCTGTTTCCTACCTTTCCTGTAACTAGTGTTCCAGGTACAGATTTGCTGTATCTAGGACTGCATGTAAACTTCTGAGCCCCCCAAGCCTTTCTGTGTTGGAGGGAAGCCTTCTAGCTTATCAGTGGGAGTGGTAAGCACTAGGTAACCTGTCTACCACATAAGGAGTGGTTCTGGCCCAGAAATTGTAGTTATTGGCCATTTGGACAATCTCTTCCATCTCTCTCAGCTTTCTGATTTGAAAGCCTGCATTTGCACTTGTTTCTTTCCTGTAACTGTTTTGCTTATTCATGCTCAGCACTTGTTCAGAACTCGTAAGAACTAAATAAGCTACTAATTACTATAGCACTCAACCTTCCTCATTACCTAGAGGAAAACGGTTTTTGTACTTACTTTTCTCACTTGCTTAGAGAAAAACAGCTCTTGTACTCACTTTCCTCACTTATCTAGAGGAGAATAGTTTTTTATTCAGGCATGTCCAAGGGACAGCTCCCAGTGTTCTCTCATGTCTATCTAATGAATCTGGGCATCTTGAGGTAATGTAGAAATTGCCTCATGTACACAGACAACCCTCTCCTCCTACCACCCAACACTACAACCTGTGAGAGATTCACTTATCTAGCCAAACTGGAGGTAAAGCTCTCTCCAACCAAGACTGAACATGACAGTCATGAGAAGGTAAACATTTGCACCACGCCACACTCCTCACATAGTCTCACTAAATCTACACCACTAAAATCCACGCATAACACAACAACATTCGTGGAGGCTCTCAGTAATAATCTGTCTAAGCAACAGAGACCTCCAAAGTAGAAACGCAAGCAGCCTTCATCCCCCAACACAACCCAAATGACATATAGCCCACAGACTCAGTATGCCTCTCCACTGCAGCCAATAAGGCAAAACAACGTACCCAACACTCTAGTCATAGGTGACTCTATAGTCAGGCACACTGATGTCCCACTCACCAGGCTAAACGAGGAGAAGGTTACTGTCAGCTGCCTGTCGGGTGCCAGGACCCACCACATAACCCATGCACTCAGGTCACTCCACAACAAGTACAAATATGACTCTCATTGTCCATGTTGGTGTGAAGGACTTGAGACATACCTCCCTGGACTACATGAAAAGAGACATGGAAGAGCTCTCTGATCTTGTAGCCCAGGCAGGTATGACCCTAGCCCTGAGAAGCATTCTGCCATCGCCAAGAATGATACCGCAGTACAAGGACAAAATGATTGACTTCAACAATTGGCTAAGCTTCTGGTGTCATTCTAAGGAGATCCAGAATCTGTCTGCTTGGGATGACATGATCGACAGACCACAATGCTTTGCCAGAGATGGCCTGCACCTGTCGCCCCTGGGATTCCGGATACTGGCAAAGGCTCTTGCTGCCCCTATAGTGCCTTTTTTAGGCAAGGTTCAAATAACAAATTCACCACCGTAACAGGAACAGGCAAGCAAAAACTGAGGGTAATGCTACTCCATGCTAGAAGTCTAAATCTCAAAATGCAGTTACTCAAGGCACTCCTTAAAATGGAGAACATCGATGCCTGTGCATTGACTGAGACCTGGTTCAAAGCTCCAGAGAGCACCCCTGCACTACCAGGCTATAACTCGTACCACACTTTTCGGCCGTGTAACCTGGACCGAAAAACCAAAGGCGGAGGTGTGTCCATATTCATTAAGGATATCCACACCTCCAGGCTAGTTGCTCAGCATAATGCATCCGAGGTTATCAAAGTGCAACTAACTCTGGGCAAAACTGCAATCCAAATTGTAGCTTGCTACAGATCCCCCACCATGCCCCAGGATTCCCACTCCTTTTCTTGATGTACTGAAAAATATTAGGGTTCAACCAAACACCCTAATAATGGGCGACTTCAACTACCCCACCATTAACTGGGAAAACTACTCGTGTACCAACTTAGCTCAACGATTTCTGGAATTCATAAACTCCAATGCCCTGGATCAACTTATCCACACCTCCACCAAGGGCAACAATATCCTAGACCTAGTCATTACCAACATGAGTGAAGTCAACTCCTTGTTGGTCCTATCCGACCATAAGCTAATCACTC
Source organism: Protopterus annectens (assembly GCF_019279795.1). NCBI lineage: Eukaryota > Metazoa > Chordata > Ceratodontiformes > Protopteridae > Protopterus > Protopterus annectens. The sequence continues at coordinate 481,102,900 of NC_056748.1, forward strand.
TTGATATCCACATCCCGCCCCCACCCCACGTTAAGGAAACCACAGTAAAAAAATTTCTACAAAGCCAACTTCTTGCTTTTTAAGACAGAAATGGTGAACTTCATGACACCCATGCAGATGGACAATACAGTTACAACTGCTGAATCCTACACAAATGCACTCTATAAGCACTTGCACGAGTGCATGGATCGTGCTATCCCAAGCAGAATCAAGACTCTATCCTCCAAAAAAAAGGAAGCCAATCTTGTGGTCCCTTGCCATAAACAAACTGTACAACAGAAGGAAGAAACTGTTGCAAAGGAGAGAGAAATTCCATGAGTGGAGGAGCTCCCTGGTCAGCCTCAGTAAGAAGCTTGAGATCCCTTATAAGATCCTCCAAAGCTACCTACGAAAACAAAATCACCACCAATTCTAAGGACATCCACAAAACATTCTATAGCTATGTCAAGAATCTTGATGACAACACCCAGATCTGCTCTGAGTTGCAGCACAACAGCACGAAACTTACAGAACCAACTGATATTGCCAACATCCTGGCAGGTGGGTTCAGTGCTAACTTTATCCTCCTCACCCCCTAAAGGGCCCATATCTGTACAGGAAGAATGCATAGTCCCTGTAATCACAACTACGCAGGTAAAAGCTGCATTCTCTAAAGCCAAAAACGTAGCATCCATGCGACAGGACAACATCCCCAGGCTGCGTTTTACATGAACTTCAGAACTAACTGGCTCCCCACTTAAGCACCATGTTCAATAATAGCCTTGCATCAGGCTTTGTGCCCACTGAATGGTGTACAGCAACAGTTATCCCACCCCACAAAGGGGGAGCCACCACTGATTCCGGGAACTATAGACCTATTAGGCTGACGAGCCTGGTCTGCAAGGCCATGGAACATATCATCATGGAACTCATAAACAAAGACATTGGTAACCTCCAAACTTTGGATCCCACCCAGTTCGGGTTTGTGAAAGGCAGATCATGCCTCCTGAACCTGATTGACTTCTTTGAGGCAGTCACCAAAGCCGTAGATGAGGGTAAGGTGGTTCACACAGCCTATCTTGACGTCGCAAAGGCTTTTGACACCATTCCCCATTCTGGCATTATAAAACTAAAGTAGGTATAAATCCCTACGTCACCAGATGGGTTGCCAACTGGCTCACTGACAGAACCCACACTGTAAAAGTTGCAGACTCCAAATCTGACCTCAAAGCATTGACAAGTGGAGTACCACAGGGTTCCGTCCTGGGACCTCTACTGTTTGGTGTCTACTTCTCTGAAGTACAGGCTAACACAGAAGGCCTCTGGCTAACTAAGTTCGCAGATGACTTCAAACTAGAAGCCATAGCAAAGTCCCCAAATGATGTGGACATCCTACAGAAGGGCCTCGCTGAGACAGATGCCTGGTGTCAGAGCCATGACTTCAAGCTCAAAGCCAAAAAGTGGTGTCATCCCCTTTGGTAAAAACTCTGTACCCATGAACTAGCACATAGGCAGCAATTTACTTAACACTGAATGTGTGTTGAGACCTTGGGACTCAGGTGGACATTAGCATCTCCTTTGATAGTCACATCGCCACAGTAGTTGGGAAGTCCTTCTACGTGGCACACTTCATCATAAAAGGGTTCTCATCCAGGAAAGAAGAGGTCATTGTTCCCCTCTACTCGACACTCATTAGACCCATTATAGAGCACAACACCCCTTTTGGAATGTACCTCACAAAACATTTGCAGCAGCTGGAAAGGCCACAAATGTACCCCACAAAGAGGATTACTGACCTCAAACAAATGCCCTTCACTGACCGCCTCAAAAAACTCTAGCTTTACTCCATAGCATATCGCCTACTCTGAGGTGATCTCTGCCTAACATATAAAGCTATGTCACACCCAGAGCTGTTAGACATGCTACACCTAAAGAAATCCCAATCCCTCTGAGCTACACTCTCTAGGTATCTACACCTTGTCATCACAATAAACTGGACATACTGGAGGGATAGATTCCTGTCCCAGAGACTTCCCATACTCTGGAACAGACTACCCATCTATGTCAAGCAAAGTTCTTCATTAGCAGTCTTCAAGAAAAGTCTTGAGTGGATGGGAGAAAGGAAATACACCTCGGGGATCACTTCTGTGTCTTTGCTTGACAGTGGCACAGGAAAATAGCTTTCTTGGGTGGCGTAAGTCAGGGAACCTTGTTGGCTAGGCTTACGTAGGCCCTTGGACCGATAGCCTAGTACCTACCTATGAACCTATTAATGTAATAACATTGTGTTGTTCAGTAAATGAGTGGTTGGATCTTTCTTAGTTGCTAGTAAAGTTGCTGTGAAAGATGAAACTGGAATTTTTCCATTGTTTTTAACTGTTCTACTGTTTGACTTACTCATGGTATTACTGAAGTATCCTCAATTGTCTGTATGCAGGCCTCTGATGCCCAGCCATGGTAGAGAATTCAAAATTTGATTTTTTTTTTTTTTGAGTTGCCGCGATTGGCTGCACTGTTTATAGTGTTGATCATGTGGTGCACATCTCATTATTAAATAGCCTTTGTGAAAAAGGAGAAATACTGTGTGTTTTATTTATTTATTTTTTTTTAAACTGTCTTGCTGATGTGATTTGTGCTTAAATTTGCTGGGGATGCCCAGTTGCGTAGATGTTTGTTGTCCAGTCACAATAGGAATTCCATATCTGATTGTATGTGCTCTTTAAAACTTGGGTCCTCGTGAGCATCAGCTAAATGAAAACGCCAAGATGCAGTTGTCTTCACTTTTCATATTTTCATCTGTATTGGTGTAGGTCACTTTCCCCTTTTTTTTGTTGTGGTAATTAGATTTAAAGTGATATTCATATGAGCACATTGTCTGTCCACAGTGCATTATTCTAAAAAATGCCCTGTATTAAAAAATCTGTTATTGCCCTACACCCCTACGGGGGACCTCTGTTCGAGTGATAAATTTCTACCAAGCACTACTAAAGCAAATACTTTGAGGGAGTCCTTGTAGTCTTGTTACATCTCCAAACTCTGGAACACCATCCCTATACAACTATAAATGACAAACTCCAAAGCTACAGAATCCAGCTCAAGCAATACATTACCTATTGTAGGTCATACTCATGTTCATCACCAGGTTTAGATCTTTTTGCCCTCCTCTTCTTGAATCTTTACGCCCTTAACAACTTTCCTTCTGCAGTTGAATTTGTACACCCCTCTTTACCCTGCTCTTAACACATCATATTTCTCTTTTTCTAACTGCCCCCCTCTACTGCTCTACCCCTGTTATGCAGCCCCTGTGTACCCAGGTTATAAACCTAGTTAAAACAGCTTGGAATGGACTCCCTAAATCGATCTAATACTGTGCCTTACTCTGTGTCGTATAATATTACCACTGTGCTGCTGTAAATTACTACGGTCTCCCCTTCCCTCCTACATAATTCTATAACTTCGTTATATCTCTTGAATGATTTAGAAACCTATCCAATACTAACATTTCCCTTGCTAGTTAATTTTATAACTTAGTTTAATATGCATTTTGAACTCCTTGCAATCCTTTCTGTACTGAAATGTAAGAACACTAAACTTTACCGTGGTGTTTTCCCTGTTACAGTATCGATCCATTTACTTCCTGCAACATTTTAGATGTTCAAGAACTGTATAGACATAATTGTTTATGTAAATACTTTACTGTTTGTCCTTGTCTTGGAATTGTTTTTTTTATTTTTTTTTTTTTAGTATGAATAAGAAATGTAACTGTTTTTCTGAGACCTGTCCGAGAGCGGGTCCTTGCTGAAAATGGACTGTGCCCTGTTGGACTTTCCCTGTCAACAAAAATAAACAAGTAAATTAGCTTCCATTGTCAGACATGCACTGCTGCCTTTAGTGTATTTTAAAACAGCGCATCGGGTTTGTGATTTATTTGTGACCTTTTTAATTCCTGAAGTTTGTCAGCCCCTCCCCCCCAATGAAGTATAATGACATGTTATCAATATTTTATTGGGCTGTGCTCCTTTCAGGTCTGTTTAATATTTTTTGGCTATATGCTGATTAACATGTTGTAAATTAAATCGTCTAATGCTTTTCAGCCTCTTAAATTCTGTTGACACTATGTGGTCATAACAAGAGCTCAGGCAGTACACTTTACAGAGTGTCCAGTGACGAGTAGATTGAGGTCCGGTGTGATCCTGCTAATTACTCATTATAGGTTGACATGCTCTTTAATACAGGAAACAAATCAGCGGATCCGTAATAAACTTCAGAAACTGATGTTGTGAAGGAAATTCTGAAACTGCTGCTTGAGATACTTTAATCTGTATTTTGATAAGGGCAATTACCATACCATGTGAGTGGTAGCTGTCTTCACAAACAATTACTACAAACAAAAAATAGGCGAGTAGAATAGCTCATAATGCTTATTGTAACTTTAGAATATTACTGGAGCGCACCTGTTTTGAATAGCTTTAGAATGGTAGGAAATACAGAGCAACTCAGCCTTGTGACCATTTATGCCTTGCCAGTAGCAGCCCTTGATTGATCCCCCTTTTTTGAGGAGGGCTAGGCCAGTCAAGCTAGGGGTAAATGTGACGATACCTATCTTATCATCCAGCTCCTGTTTGAAGGAAGATAATGTATGACAATTTGCAGTAAGTCTGGTTTAGAGGTGAAGGGGCTGGTTATTGAACCTCTCTATCCACCATGTGTATCTGTTTGTGAGGATTTTGATCCTTGGCTCTGGTATTTGTTGGACTATTTAATGTGGGGTAATTCAAGATATCCAGGACCAGTGGGTCCCTAGTGGCACAGAAGGCAAGACGAGGCATAGATCTCCTCTCAGAAGCCTTATAACATACTGAGTAAAGGGACAATGCCTCAGTTTTTATGGTAGCTTGGGTGGGGGGGGGGTAAGCTTTTTTTTTTTTTGGAAACTCTGGGGTCTTTCTAGCTTTTGTCTTGTGAGGTACATCCCAAAGGGAGCATTGTATTGAATAATTGGTGTAATCATTGCTGAGTGTAAGGGGGCAATGGTCTTTTTTTTTTCTAGATGTATATAATGTTCCTTTCTCAATTAACTCTACTAAGTAGAAGGACTTTCTGTCTACTGTTACTTGATCTAAGTTGAGGGAATTATTCCTAGGTCTTAACATTCTCATTTTGGATTGGGGGGTTGTCTAGCAAATGTGGCAGTATTACCCTTTTTTTATCCTTCAGTATGAGCAGGTTATCAGTACACCAGCTATTACAAGTGTAAGTTCTTGCTTTAGGAGTTTGGTGTCAGAGGGGGCCTTAACAGTGACTCCCATTTTGCAGTAATTACCATTTTGGTTAAGCAGAGGTTTTGGCTCATGATCTTGAATTCAGGAAAGTACATGTTAAACAAAAGCAGCCCTTGCTCTACGCCTTTATAGTACACCACTGATCACATTCATACTCTGAGGCACCAACTACCCTATTGTGTGGGTTCTGCCTTGTAGCCAATTTGCTGTCCATCTTGACACATAGTAAACTTAATTATAAATGGATCCCTAACTATGATAGCATTGGGATGATGTCAAATGCCTTGGCTAGTTCAGTGTATACTGTTTGGACAGCGTAACTGCTGTCAGCAGCCCGCATTACCCTTAAAAAAATATTTAACCAAATTCACTTGACAAGATTTACCTTTGACAAAGTCAAACTGCTGTTGATCTAGCCTGATAAGATTCAGTATCGTAACTGATCAGGTCTGTTATTAACAGCTTGATTTAGTCCATATTGTTCAATCTGTTACCTTACAGCTTTATACAGATAAAAGAATTTATCAGGCCGCATGCTTTAGAGAATGCCCAGTGACTTGATCAGAGTGAGGTCTAATGTGATCCTGGTATTCCTTACTGGTCTGCATAATTACACACACACAACTACTTGGGCGGCTGGACTTATAGCTCTGTGGTCAGTGGTGGGGCCACCCTTGTGAAGTGGCATTATTACTGCTGTACCCCAAGCCTCACAGACAGTAAGTAAACTCTGGTTAAATACTTGGATTGTCTCTGCTAGGGCTTCAGTACTGGTAAACAGCCAAGTATATTTGTAGACTTGGCAGTACAAGTTCATTAGTATTGATGGAGGGCCCAAGAGATTCGGGAGTAATTGGACTTTGGATAGTTGTTGTCTGGGGTAAAACTGGCACTGGATTTGTTTGCTAGTATGTTGCTAATGTCTACTTGAATCTGTGTAGGTGGCGCTCTTATAAAGAAGTTTAAAGCAATGTTGGGTGGTGGTTCTTTTCTTTAATGTCAGATCAGAATGCATGTGGTGTGTACTGCATCTTTAAGAAGCATGTCAAGGCTATACTTGCACGTATAAATTCCAGACACATGCACTTTCCTAGTAATGTAAGCCAGATTGAGAGCATGCATGATCGCAGTTGTTAGTTTTTATACAAGTTACTTAAGTTAAAGTCAGTAAACTTCTATAATAATAGAGAAGACTCCTCTATTGTGTCCAAAGTAGGAGAGTGACATGGTATCGGAACCGGGATCGAAGAGAATAAGATCCAGAGCAGAGATGACAGTAAAGGGAAAACCAAGAGAAACTAGCACAAAAACGGCCAGAAAACAATTAACTGGCTGTTTATTTGATGAGTGACAAAAATGGGACATTACAAGGGCACAAATCGCATTGTTGACCACAAACCTTTTGTTGAGCAAGTAGAAGGCATGCAAAGTTTGTTGGCTAAAAAGAAATGCTTAAAATAAAGGTATTTGATGAAACAATTAACAGTAATGCAAAATGAATATGTAAAAAGTCTATGGAATCCATTCTCAAGACCTGGAAACCATGATTCCTATCATTCCTTGTCTAAGGACAGAGTTCCTTTAGTGGGCAGAGGCCTGCTACCACAACAAGGGACTCCCTTTCACTCTACCCCTGCCCCCCAAACCCTAACAAACGCATCATACTATGCATGGGGGGCTCACATGGCAAGGCAGTGCATTCAGGGCAAATGGAACCAGAGACAGATGCACCTGCATATCAATCAAAAATAAACGTTAGCTGTACAGAATGCTCTGACAGCCTTCAAAGACCTTATCCTTCCAGGACAACTATTGGTAAAGACAGACAACTCCACAAGTTATGTGGTACATAAACAAGCAGGGGGGAACCCACTCCTACCCTCTCTGGAGATTAGCCATGGCTCTGTGGAACACAGCCTTGCGCTACCAAGTTCACCTACAAGCTCAATTCCTGCTAGGCAAACTAAATTCACTGGCAGACTACTTAAGCAGAAATCTCATGGACCCACATGAATGGAAACTAGTACCCAAAATATTCAACCTCTTGAGGAACAAATGGGGAACTGCAGAGGTAGACCTGTTTGCCTCCCCTCAGAACTACCAATTGAACAAATTCTGCACCAGAACTCTCCACAGTCAAGCTTGGAAAGTGGATGCAGTGTCCCTTACCTAGGAAAGCCTCTCGGTTTATGCCTTCCCCCTCTGCCTCTCCCCTCGAAGGTTCTGCTAAAGATCAAACAGGACAAGCCAAGGACAATACTGATTGCACCAGACTGGCCACGCCAGCACTGGTACCCCCCTCTTGTGCAGTATGACACTGCTACAACCATGGTACCTGCCTCAGACCCCTTCCCTGCTGTCCCAGCAAGCGGGCCACATTCTGCACCCTCCGCTTCAAACCCTGAACCTTGCAGCCTGGCTAATTCCTTGAGCCCTCCTCTAGCATCCCTCAGTAAGCAGGTGCTGGATGTCATTCTGGAGGCAAGGCAGCCTAGTACCAGAAAATCCTATGCTGAAAAGTGGAAAAGATACTGTTCCTGGAGCCAGGCTCAGGGGATGGGCACAACAGTGCCCAGCTTACCTCATATTCTAGAGTACTTAACAGAAATGCTCCACAAGGGCCTATCCTTCTCGTCAGTCAAGATTCATGCCTCTGCCATTTCAGCACTTTATTATACTGAGCCACCCCTCTTCTCTCACCCCTTGCTAAAACAATTCCTTAGTGGGGCCAAAAATGTAAGACCCCCCCCCAGTAGAGCTCACACTCCAGCGTGGGACCTTAGCTTTGTATGGGAAAAGCTCACCCCCCCCCCCTTTGAGCCAGCTGCAACAGCAGAGTTGAAATTCCTTTCTTGGAAAACAGCTTTACTTCTATTCATCACTTCAGCAAGAAGAGTGTGTGAATTATAGGCCCTCAAGGCAATGGAACCCTTCATTACCTTCCATGCGGACAGGGTTTCCCTTAGGACTAATCCTTCCTTTATGCCCAAGGTGGTGTCTAGTGTGGCCCCCCAAAACCAGTCCATTCATTTGCCTACTTTTTTCCCTAATCCACAAAACAAAGGGGAACAGATACTGCACTCTCTGGACATGCACAGACAACTATATTTGGACAAAACTAAGCCTCTCAGAAAATCTGAGCGGCTGCTAGTTGGCTTTGCTGCAGAGGTGAAGGCCATTTCAAAGCAAACCTTTTCCAAATGGAGAGCCCATTGCATTGTCTGCTACAAGCACCATGGAAAACCTACCCCACAGGGGATAAGATCACATTCCACCAGGGCTGCATCTGCCTCTATGGCATTTCTCAGAGTTTATTGTGTGAAAAAAGTGCAACTATTATATGAAATACAAGTATAGCCATTTTGGAAAGTTTCTGTGCTGAGTGTGTTCATTTGCAAAGTGCTGCCATTACAGAGTGTTTCTTGCACTGTAAAGAGTTGCCTAGCAAGGTATCACCATTTTAGGGATATTTCAGTGTGCTGTATGCAGTTATTCGCAAATTGCAACTATTGTGAAATGTTATTGAGTTTTAGGCAAGAGTTCCAGTTTATTCGCATCCTGCAGTTATTTGAAATGCTTTTTACACTGATAAGAGGTGATTTATTGCAAAATGATATTACAACAGTGCCAGACATTTTATTTCACTCGCATCATAAAGTTGAGATGTTTCTTAAACTAATGATAAATGATACAATAGAAGGAGGAAACTAGTACAGAAAAGAGTAAAATCCCAAGAAGGAAAGACTTCCCTGATCAGTATCAGCAAGAAACTGCGATCTCATAAAATCATCCAAGGTTAGTTTCAAAAGAAAAATTGCCAAGGACTCCAAAGATGATCACAAAGCCTTCAACTATGTCAAGAACCTAAGTGGAAACTCTCAGATCTGCTCTGAGTTAGTGCAGAATGGCGCAAAATACACTGAACCGACTTATATTGCCAACATTCTGGCAGACGGGTTTAGTGCAAACTTCACCACCCCCTAAAGGGCTCATAACCATACCAGAAGAATGTAGAGCCCTGGCAGTCACTGACACACAGGTTAAAACAGCCCTATTCAAAGCCAAAAACACAACTTTAATGAGACCAGACTGTGTCCCAGGCTGTGTCTTACACGAACTCCAAAATGTACTAACCCCTCACCTAAATACACTGTTCAAACTTAGCCTTTCTACAGGCTATGTACCCATAGAGTGGTGCACAGCAGCAGTTATCCTGCTCCACAAAGGTGGAGCCACAAAGGACCCCCGGGAACTATCACCCTATAAGCCTGACTAGCCTGGTCTGCAAGGCTATGGAGCGCATAATCATGGAACTCGTTAAGAGACATTGGGAACCTCCAAACGTTGGACCCTACCCAGTGTGGCTTTAAGGGCAGATCATGCCTCCTAAACCTGGTGGACTTCTTTGAGACAGTTACCAAGGATTTAGATGAGGGAAAGGAGGTCCGCACAGCCTACCTAGACCTCGCAAAGGCTTTCGACACCATTCTGCATTCTGGTATTGTAGACAAGCTCACCAGCCTGAACATAAACCCCTACGTCCCGAGATGGGTTGCCAGTTGGCTCACAGATAGAACCCACACAGTGAGTGTTGCAGGCTCTAGGTCAGACTCTAAACTGGTTATAAGTGGCATCCCACAGGGCTCAGTCCTGGGACCCCTCCTGTTCGGTATATACTTCTCAGAGGTACAGGCAAGCACAAGAGGACTGTGGCTGGCCATAATTGACTCTCCGGCTAATACAGACATCCTCCAGAAGGGTCTCACTGAGACTGATACTTGGTGTCAAAGTCATGGCCGAAGCTAAATGCCAAAAAGTGCATAGTCATCCCCTTTGGAAAAGATGACTCCCATCCAAGGCTAAAAAAGCATCAGGGTTT
>NC_056748.1:481113539-481143823 GCF_019279795.1 Protopterus annectens
CACACTTCCGAAAAAGTTCAACTTTTGTTTTGTCAGTCCACAGAATCTTTTCCCCAAAGTCTTGGGGATCATAAAGATGTTTTTTGGCAAAAGTGAGATGAGCCTAAATGTTCTTTTTGGTCAGCAGTGATTTTCGCCTTGGAACTCTGCCGTGCATGGCATTTTTGCCCAGTCTTTCTTATGGTGGCATCATGAACACTGACCTTAACTAAAGCCAAAATTCCTCAACAGTGATGTGAAAGACTCCTTGCCCGTTATCACAAAACGCTTGATTGCAGTTGTTGCTGCTAAGGGTGGCACAACCTTTTATTAGGTTTAGGGGGTAATTCCTTTTTCACATAGGGCAATGCAGGTTTAGGTAGTTTTTTTTTTCCTTAAATAAAATCATCACTTAAATTCACTTTGTGTTTACTTGGGTTATCATTGTCTAATGTTTAAATTTGTTTGATCTGGAGCATTTAAGTGTGACACACTTGCAAAAAATATAAGAAATCTGGAAGGGGGCAAATACTTTTTCATTGCACTGTACTTAGATTGTTAGCACAGATGATTAAGGTTTTGAATTGTTAACAAACTACTTGCTGTAGTCCAAGGCTTGATTCCTTCTGTCTCCTTTTAACTACTGTGACTCTCTTAAGTCACTCAAACAATATCAGATCTGGTTCATTAAATACAAAGTTATTTTTTATGTTAATAGCTTTCACTTTCTTATAGCATATACAGTGTTTATACCATCATAATTTATAGACTGAGGAGCCTCCATAATAGTTTTGCACATCAAATTTACTATAGTTTACTGTTTTATCATTATAAGCAGGTACTGTGCAAAATTCACTGTAGCAGATATACAAGGTGGGCTTTACCAGTGTAAGTATTTACTTGAAGCAAAATAATGAACTGATATTTTGTGTATTGACAGTATAATCTTTGCTTATAACATTTTAACCATACAATGAGCAAACCCTGTTTCTTGTTACAAAAATAATGTTAAATTCACTTGGTAATTTATGAGTTAAGTAGAAGTATTGTAGAAAGAAAATATTTGGTATATGTATTGGTAATTGTTTACTTAACACTTAAAGCATCACTTCATATTCATTATTAAAAACTTGGGTGTCCTGATTTATTTGTAGTCTTTTGTGACTTTGCACTTGATTAGTTGTAATATTTCCTTTACTTCTAAATTTAAACTATATTTAGTGGTTGTGATAATGTATTTCATTTTATGTAAGTTATGAAGTCCTTCATGATTTATACATGTCTGTATATATGTTGATGTATAACACCAAGACTAAGATTTTGCATAGATAATGTTTTCGTCTTTTTTTTTTTTTCAGGATGTAAAGTGAATTATGTATATGTTTACTTTAAAATATTTATATTTGCTTAAAATGTTTGAGCGTGATAATATACAAACATAGATTAAAAGGCGTATTTATGCGTTAGTATCCCATTACATAACCCTACAAGTTAGAATTAAATGGGAATTTTATATTTAAAGTAGTTTACTTCATTGGATCTGCAACCTGTGGGTACTGGATCCGTATTGGAATCAAGCAGGCAACTTCACAAGTATCTGCTCCGAACTTCAAGCTCCTCCCCTTACCCATCAGTAACTTCCAGCCTCCAGGTCTTGTTTGCCGTGGCTTACAAAGCAGCGTGAATCTTGAGCTTCAAGTTGTGAGTAGGTCTCTTTGGGTTTTTACTCTTGGGTTATCCTGCTGGCAGGCTACCCACAGTCGGCCAGAATTCCAAAGTTTAGGTCCCGTGTCAGTTGCTGTGCCTCTTTCCTGATGTCAGTGCGCCAGGGATATAAAAGATGCAGCCAACGCCATTTTCTTCAGTCTTTCTTGCCGTGTGGTGCCCAAAGCAAAAGCAGTTCGCAAGTGCCGGTTGGCCGACTCCTGAGATTTTCAAATCTGAATTTCAGAACCAAAGTCTTCATTAAAGCTAAGTACCCTGTTGGGTAAATATTTTTCTTGCTCCAGACCGATGTCATAAAAAGTTAACAATTGTATTTCTTGTGGGAAGCAAATACCTCATAAGGATTTTCACTATTACTGTATTCCTTGCCTAGGCCCTGATCACAACATTGCTAGTTGTCGGTTTTGTGCTAGATTCAACCAACGCACTATCAAGCGTCGGTTTGATTTTACATTTCATTACTTTGGCCGATTTAATTATATAATGCCGGCGGAACAGCCGACAACCAGAGCTTACAAAAATCATATGGACAAGGATAGGCTTCCGAGCTCCAAAACTGACGACGAAGCCTCTTCTAGGCCAGTCACCGGTTCTTAGTGAGGTGCTTTCGCAGCCCCTGGCACCCACTACCGACTCCCACGTGGAGCTGACTGGGCCTCTGGAAATTCAAGGTATTGGACACTCTGAAATTAATCCCTCAGATGGGACCGGAGCCACTGAGCAGGCATCGGCATCTGAGGGTGTCTTCAGACTGACACAACTTTAAGCTATCTTCAGCTTCAAAGACAAAGACTAAAGCACTAAAGACAAAGAAACAAGTACAGCATTCTCCTGTTCAGACTTCCATGCCTAAAACCAGATGCTTCAAAAAGGCTGAAGACCTAATTACTTTGATCAGAGGCTCCCATCCCCCTCCTGATAAGAGGCCTAGGCAAGAGACAGAGTATTATTCTTCTGATCAGGTTTCTATTTCCTCTGATTCCTGTTCTGAACAGGATTACCCCATGCTTCCCTACAAGGATTCTGATGCTGAAGAATCCATTCCTTCAGCCTCTCTTTCTGAGGACTATTCTTTTGGGCAAACACTGCATACTATGAGGGAGCATTTCCACTGGGAGAGCCAAGATTATTCTGAGTCTAAGAAAAGGCTCAGAGACTTCCTGCTTCTTCCTCAGCACAGACCCTTAGCTATTCCACCTGTTCTAGACATTGTAGATGTCTTTTTAGAGTCCGGACTGTCCCCTGACTCTTTACCCCCTGCACCTGCTAAGCCAGACAGATACTACAGGGTCCAGGATTCTCCTAAATTCCTATATAAAAGCCCCGCAGCAGACCCAGAAAATATATCTCAGGGTCCCAAGGGGGTTAAAGCTTCCACTGCAAAAATGCCCTGTCCCCTTTGATAGGGATTCTGGGGCTTGACAGATGAGGGGGAATAAAGTTTACACTTCTGCCACTCTGGCTGTAAGTGCTTTAAATTGTCAATTTCATATGCTTAAATATCAGCAATATTTAATGTCACTACTTAAGCAAAAAATGTTGACAAATACTGAATGTTCAGAGAACAAAGAATTGCTGGATTTGTTGCATGCCACTGAACAAGTGGGAAAGCATACTTTGCAATATGGTTATGCTTCACTGTAGGCCTTTTACAGGGCCGCTGTTTCAGGTTCTGTTATTAGAAGGCATGCTTGGTTAAAGGAACAAAATCTGCTGGATCATTTTAAAGCAAAATTATTAGATGCACCATTACAGCCTGGTACTTGTTTGGTACTAAAGCAGAAGAGGTGTTTAAAAAAATGGAGGATAAAGCAAAATCCATGCAGACAGTAAATGATTTCTTACAGGTACAGCCAGCAAGGTTTAGCAGGAACTGACCTTCTAAAAATTGGTCCTTTCCAGTCTCTGACAGACCACAAAGAGGTAGATACAGACGTCCCAGAGGCAGCTCTCAGCCCCAAGGCTCATACAGACTTAAACAATGGGGTGCTCCTACCTCCAAAAGAGGAGAAGACAAATTACAGCCTTACAGGTAACAGTCCCAATGACTTTCCTCTACCAGTTCCAAGCAGTTTTCTTTTGACAGCCCCCCGTTAGGGGGAAAACTGGCACTTTTTTCATCAAATTGGCAAATAGTAACCCAAGACAAATGGGTTCTGAACATAGTGTCCCAAGGTTACAGGTTCCGTTGTCTCACACTACTAAGGTCAAAGGGCATGCCAGACCTGCCACACAATCAATGGGCAGAGGCACAAAAACAAATAACATCCCACATGGATTTGAGGGCCATTCAGCAAATACCACAACAAGAGCAAGGACAAGGATTTTACTCCATACTTTTTCTAGTTCTCAGGAAGGACAAAACCTGGAGACCAACTCTGGACCTGTCTATACTAAACACGTTTCTGGAAGTTCCAAAATTCAATATGTTGACTCTTCGGCAGCTACTGCCCATGCTGGGCAAGAGGGCTTGGCTCGTAACTTTGGACCTAAAAGAGGCATACCTGCATGTCCCAATCAGACAATCTTGCAGAAGATACCTCAGATTCATAGCTGGCTCGATGCATAACCAATTCTCTGCACTGCCCTTTGGCTTATCTACTGCGCCCAGGGTCTTTTCAAAATGCCTGTCACCAGTAATTGCATTTTGCAGACAAAAAGGAATTAAAATATATCCCTACTTGGACGACTGCCTAATTCAAGCAGAGAACAAAGACACTCTTCTTCAGCATCTGGCGTTTGTAAAAAGATTACCAATTGGCCTAGGGTACACAGTAAATGAAAATAAATCAAAACTAGTGCCCTCTCAAGAGATGATATTCCCGGGTGCAAGCTTAAATACAACTACCCAGATGGCTTATCTCACGCCAGACAAACAAAAACAACTGACTACTTACTTCAAGAAATTACTTATCTGCAAGGAAAATCCTGCAGGCCTTTGGTTTCATGGCATCCTGCATTCTACTAATTCCATATGCCAGACTGCATATGAGGAAACTACAATGGTATCTGAAAAGTGTTTGGACTCAGCATTGCCACAGCCTGGAGACAGTAATTGCACTCATTCCCTGCCTACAACAGGAGTTTCGATGGTGGGCAGAAGCCTGTCACCACAACAAGGGTCTGCTATTCAGTTTACCCACAGCCAGACTGATGCTGACAATGGATGCATCAGATTATGTCTGGGGGGCCCATATGGCAGGAAAATGTATTCGGGGCACATGGCCTGTAAACCAGATGCATCTTCACATCATTCAGAAAGAGATGCTAGCTCTCAAAAATGCTCTGCCATCTTTCAAGGACCTGCTTCATCCAGGACAATTAGTGATAAAGACAACGCTACGGTCATGTGGTACATAAGCAGGGGGGTACTCATTCTTACCCCCTCTGCAGACAAACAATGACCTTATGGGACACAGCATTGGCTTTTCAAGTCCACTTACAAGCACAATTCCTGCCAGGAAAAACAAATACTCTGGCAGACTAACTAAGCAGAAACCTCATGGATCCTTACGAATGGAAACTGGATCCACAAGTCTTCCGGATGATAAGGAAATGTGGTTGCCCAGACTTAGATCTATTTGCCTCCCCTCACAACTGGCAATTTCTGAGATTTTGCACAAGGATTTACCACAAGCAAGCATGGAAAGTGGATGCCTTATCATTCAGCTGGAAAAATCTAACGGTATATGCTTTTCCCCCTCTGCCTCTCCTTCCCAGAGTACTCCTAAAGGTCAGACAAGAGAAGGCAAAAATGATTCTGATTGCACCAGACTGACCACGCCAGCACTGGTACCCAATCCTAAAGAGCTTGTCTCAAGGTCCAGCATGGATATTGCTTCAAACTTCTCACTTGCTGACCCAACAAAACAATCAGATCCAGCACGGTCAACTCAGGACCTTAAATCAGGCAACGTGGCGGATAATGTAGCCATTCAGAAAACTCCTCTTTCAAAAGCTGTTATGGATGTTATCTTGGAGGCCAGGAGGCCCAGTACCAGAAAATCTTGTGCAGAAAAATGGAAGAGATTCTGTGCTTGGAACCAGGAACAGTGCATTGACACTTCTTTACCAAATATTCCTCAGATTTTACAATACCTAACTGAGATGCTGAACAAAGGCCTTTCCTTCTCATCAATTAAGATTCATGGCTCGGCCATTTCTGCACATTACAATACGGAACCACCTATTTTTTCTCATCCTTTAATAAGGCAGTACCTCAGAGGAGCCAAAAACATTAGGCCCCCAAGGAGAGTACTGATTCCGGCCTGGGACCTCAATTATGTTCTGGAAAAACTCACACTGCCTCCTTTCGAGCCAGCATCAACAGCAGATATTAAATTCTTATCCTGGAAGACAGCTCTGTTCCTAGCCATAACCTCTGCAAGGCGAGTCTCGGAGATACAAGCACTCATGGCTGTGGAACCTTTCATCATTTTTCATCCGGACAGGGTTTCTCTGAGGACAAACCCTACATTTACGCCTAAGGTGGTGTCCAGTGTGTCCCTCTATCAAACCGTTCACTTGACTAACTTTTACCCAAATCCACAGAACAAGGGTGAGAAAATTCTGCATTCTTTGGACATACACAGGCAGTTACGCTTCTACTTGGACAGAACTAAAGCTTTCAAAAAAACTGAGCAACTTTTAGTGTCATATGCTGCAGGATCACAAGGAAAGGCTATATCAAAACAGACCATTTCTAAATGGATAGGCCATTGCATCCGTTTCTGCTATTCTCAACATGGCAAATCAGTGCCTAAGGGCATTGGGCCTCATTCCACCAGAGCAGCAGCCACTTCAGCAGCCTTCCTCAGAGGAGTACCAACCAAAGATATTTTAGAGGCTGCAACCTGGAGTTCAGTGCACACCTTCGCAAAGCAGTACCACTTACCTCTTTACTCTTAAGTCCAGGGCAGGCTTTGCCACTGCAGTTCTGTAGGGCCTCATAGCCTCTCCTAACCCTATTTAGCCCAGCCACCTATCCTCAGCTTTGGGATTCAACCCAAGAGTAATGACTGCAACAGTGAAACACGATGAACATAGTACAGTTGTGTACCTACCATAAATGTAGATGATAGAGTGTATTCACTGTTGCAGTCCAGGTTACCCACCCACCATCCCCCTTTTCTTTGCTGGGACTTGTCTGTACTTCTCTGTCCTATACAACCTATATAGTGCATTTGCTTGTAGATGAAGGAAATGTTTATTTTTGTACATGCATACTTATTGGCAAATTTTTCAGCCTACCAATTTGGGGGCACCTGACATCTGGGGCAAGAAAAACTGAAGAAAATGGTGTCTGCTGCATCTTTTATACCCCTGGTGCACTGACGTCATGGAAGAGGCGACAGCAACCAATGCCGGACCTAGACTTTGGAATTCTGGCCGACTGAGGGTAGCCTGCCAGCAGGATAACCCAAGAGTAATGACTGCAGCAGTGAATACACTTGAACATCTACATTTATGGTAGGTACACAACTGTACTTTCTTCGCAAGCATACATTCAAGAGGAGGCACTTGGACTCCTTCCCGGAGTCCCTCACTGAGGACACTGATTTGGATGATGGGGAAGGTTCCTTCAGGTCACCTCCTGAGGATGTCTCCTTCAGAGACTTCATGGAAATCTTGCACCAGCAGGGAGGTTGGTCCACCCCAAAACCTTCCTCTGATGAATCCGTGTTCCTGAAGGCTTTCGGCACAGGCCATCTACTTCCTGGGTGACCCCTCTCGTGGATCTGTTAGTGGACTTAATCACCTCACTGGCTTGGAAGGAACCGGATGCTGTGGATCCAATCCCTAAATACCTGGACAAAATATTGAGCCCCCCCCCATGCTGACAGACCGGCTTGGAATAAAGGGTTCCCTGTCGACACTATAGTGGCAGCAGCCGCCATCAAGTAGGAACTAGCCCTGGAGAGTTTCTTTGTCTGTCCTCTTGAACGTGAGTCTAGGATGTTGGGATTGCCTAGGGAAGTGGGTTTATGCATTGGTGACTTTTTCTGTCAGGGCGCTGAACTATCTGGCCTACGTTACTCAACTACAGCATGACCTGGTTAGGGAACTGGCTAAATCTTCTCCCAGTCCATGTTGCAGGAGGACAGGGCTACTTTCTCCACGTGAATGGCTAGCTTGACAGCAGTTTCAAATGCGTTTGTGAGACTCCTCTCACACGCGACCGAAAGAGCGACTAGGGCAACTTGGTCCACCATGTCCATCAGGCTCAACACCTGGCTCAGATTGTCAGCTCACAGAACTCTTCAAAGCATCTTTTTTGAATGCCCCGTATGACTGCTTTCCCCTCTTTGGTAAAACCATCCATAACACCTTGGTCCAGAGTGAGAAAGACAGGAAGACACTGTCTGCTGTTGGAATCTGCTTCTCGAACTCTCAAAGATCCTTTTCCCGGAATCAGTGAGGGCAAAAGATGTGGTTCCAGAAGTCTCAGTATTCTCAGGACACTCGGGGGGGGGGGGGGGCTTCTTCCTCTTCAGGCAGAGGGGGACAGGATCGACGCCGGCCCAGAGGCAGAGGGGGTCTGAGGAAGTTTCTGTATCGAGAACCATTCTTGGATAGGCCCCCGCAGCAACCCTGAGGGGTTGCCCAACTGCTCTGCCCTGGAGGCAGTCGGGGCTTGCCTGTCATTGCACGTGGCGGCATGGGAGTCTGTGCCATCAGACTGTTGGGTGCTTCAGATAATTTCCAGAGCCTGTTTAATCCTGTTAGTGGTTCTTCCTACACCTTACAAACACCTCCCAGATTTACCACCCACACAAAGGGAGGGAGCAGCGCTAGAGGTTACCAAGCTGCTAAAGAAACAAGCCGTCAACCCCCCCCCCCCCCCCCCCAGATCAGGCCATATTGGGCATCTACTCCAGGTTCTTTTTGGTGCCAAAAAGGATGGCGGGACTTGAGGCCCATTCTGGACCTCTCTGCTCTGAACCTGTCAGTTGCCAATGAGAAGTTCCAGATGGTCACTTTACAGTCCATCTTGCCATACCTGCAAGAGAGCTACTGGATGTGCTCGCTCAACCTCCAGGACGCTTACCATTACATAAAGATGCACAGAAGATCCAGGAGGTTTCTCCTCTTCCGGCTAGGAGCCAATAATTATCAGTTTCGAGCTCTACCCTTTGGTCTCACCACAGCCCCCAGGGTGTTCAAAGTGATGGCAGTAGTAGCGGCTCACCTGAGGCTTCAGGGGATTCAGGTTTATCCTTACCTGGATGATTGGCTCCTTACTGCTCCCACTAAGCTTCTACTTTGTCAGACCAGAGACTATTTCTTACAGCTTGCACACTAGGGATTACAATCCACACAGTCAAACCTCTTCTGAATCATATCCAGGTGATGGAATACATAGGAACACAGACATGTTACAGACAAAAGTTTTCCTGACCTTGGAGAGAGTTTAAAATTTAAGGATGCATGCCGCCTTCATTTAGTGGTCTCGCCTTCCTCTGCAGAGTCCGTCTTAAGGACGCTAGGTTCTATGGCAGTGACAATAACATTTTTACCATGTGCTCTATTGCATATGTGAGTACTACAGTGGACTCTAGTGGTGCAATTGTCTTTGGATCTTCTGTTATCGGACCCGATACACCTCAGCAGAGTCTGCAGGTCATCCCTTCTATGGTGGATGCAGTCTTCGGAAATCTTTGGAGGGGCGACCTTTTGTTCCAGCCCAAGCCACAGTAACCATGGACGTCTCCCAGCTTGGGGGGGGGGGTCATTGTTCGGGAAGGACAGTCCAAGACGTGGTCCCCGATCAAGCCCAGTTTGCATATAAACATTCTGGAGATAGGGCGGTTCTTTTAACGTTCTTAGGCAGGTGCTAGGCTATCTGCCCTAGGGCATTTATAAGCCTAGCCAGAATGTGTTGGCTTTCGCCTCCCTTTTAGACTAGATTCCTGAGCCTCTGTCCAGCAGGGCCACAGAATTGATCCCAGGAGTAAATTTACGATTTCCCATCCACTCATCAAGATTTCTCTTGAAGAGGGTCAGCGAGAGGCTCTGTCTAACATGGACTGGGATTCTATTCCAGAGCATGGGAAGCCTTTGGGATATGAATCTATCCCTCCAGGATGTCCTATTTATTGTTGTGCTAAGGTTTAAATCCCTGGAGCATGTAGCTCTAATAGATTTGGTTTTCTTGAGGTGGGGCTTGTCCAACAATTCCGGGTTAGACATGGCCTTGTACGTCAAGCCGAGATTGCCTCCAAGTAGGTGGTAAGCAACTGAGTAGAGCTGGAGTTTCTTTAGTCGAGCTGCATAGGGCATCTATTTGAGCTCCATGATCCTCTTGGTGAGGTATTTTTGAGGTCTCTCCAGCTGTTGCAGGTGTCTGGTAAGGTACATCCTAAATTGGGCATTGTACTCCGTTATGGGCCTGATGAGCGATGAGTAGAGGGGCACAATGACCCCTCTCGATCTAGATGTGAACCCTTTTGTGATTAGGTGAGCTATATAGAAGGTTTTTCTAACCACTTTGGCAATGTGATTGTCAAAGGAGAGGTTACTATCTACTTGGGTCCCCAGATCCCTAATTACTTCCGTACTTAGTGGATTACCTCCCATGTGGTAGTTTGTGGGCACTTTGTTTTTCCCAAAGGGGATGACTATGCACTTTTTGGCGTTTAGCTTGAGGTCATTGTTCTGACACCAGGTATCCGTCTCCGTAAAGGCCCTTCTGGAGGATGCTTGTGTCAGCCGGAAAGTCTGTTATGGCTCCCAGTTTGCAATCATCTGTGAACTTGGTCAGCCACAGTCCTCCCGTGTTTGCCTGTACTTCGGAGAAGTATATACTGAACAAGAGTGGTCCCAGGACTGAGCCCTGTCGGACGCCACTTGTAGCTGGTTTAGCGTCTGACATGGCACCCACAGGCCCTTCATGTCTTTCTACCTCTGGGAACCATTGCAATCCATTCCGACAAGATATCTGTGGTCTGGTGTATTAAACACGGAGGGACCAGGTCTTTCCCCCTTTGTTGCGAGGCCATGAGAGTTTGGAAATGGGTGATCTCCACCGGTTGTTTTCTGGTAGCAATGCATATTCCAGGAAGGTCTAACATTCTAGTGGACAAACTAACCCAGACTATTCTGATGCCTTATGAGGGTTCTCTGAATTCTTCAGTAGTGGAGCAGTTCTTTCTACAGTGGGGTCTGCCTTGCTGCGATCTCTTCACATCTCCTTCCAATGCGAAGTGCAGCCAGTTCTTCACTCTCTCTACCCCCTGCCGTGGGAGTCCCCCAGAGATGCTGTAGATCAGGTTTGGCCTCCTGGTCTTCTTTATGCTTATCCTCCTGTACCCTTTATTCCGAAGTTCCTACAGAAAGCTTGTTGACTGGGGAGCAAGTGATCCTCATTGCTCAATATTGGCCTCGTCAAGTATGGTTTCCCTTCTTTTGGTCTCATCTTCTAGCTCCTCCTTGGATCTTTGATCCCATTTCGCACCCCTCGAGGGTCCCTCATCCGAGTCTGTACAGCCTGAAGCTCACAGCTTGGCCGCTCCAGTCTCCCTAATTGCTAGCACTCCCAGATCGTCTTCGGTCAGGTCTATTCTGGTAGCAGCTTATAAGTTATCCACCAGGAAGATTTATCTCAGCAAATGGAAGCATTTTTCCTTTTGGGCATCTCAAAGGAGTTTAGATCCTTTCATGGCTCCCATTCCAGCTATCCTTGACTTTTTGCCAAATATTTTTCAAGAAAGGGCTAGTTCGTCTACGGTCAAGGTTCATTTAGGTGCCATTTCTCATTTTCATGTTGGTGAGAACTCTGCTTCTTTAGCCTCTTACAGATTATGTAAAGCCTTTATTAACTGTACCTTCCTCTTATGTCCTCTGGTCCAATATCCCATTCTCCCGTGGGAACTTATTATGGTGCTTCAAGCGTTGGTTGCTCCCCCATTTGAACCCGCAGCAACCGCAGATCTAAAGTTTTTGTCTTGGAAGACTGCCTTTCTAGTGGCCATTACCTCTGCTAGGAGGGGTTTCAGAACTTCAGGACTTGTCTGTGAGTTTCCATACATAGTTTCATAGTATAGTACTAGGCTATCTGCCCTGGGGCATTTGTAAGCCTAGCCATAATGATGTGGCTTTTGCCACCCCATGAAATGGTACAAAAATGTACAGAATAAATCTAGAATACTGTGCCTCTGTCTAGTAGTGACACAGTGAAGGTCCCCTTATATAATAGAATTAGTTTACTGTGCCCCTGTCTAGCAGTGACACAGATGTGACCCCTGGAGTAAACTTACGATCTCCCATCCACTCGTCAAGATTTCTCTTGAAGAGAGTCAGTGAGGGGCTCTGCCTAATACGAACTGGGATCCTGTTCCAAAGCATGGGAAGCCTCTGGGTTATGAATCTATCCCTCCAGCATGTCCTATTCATACTTGTGCCGAGGTTTAAGTCTTTAGCTCTCGTGGTCCTGATGGATTTGGATTTTTTGAGGTGGAGCATGTCCATCAGATCCTGATTGGACATGGCCTTGTACGTCAGGCAGAGATCACCTCTGAGCAAGCGGTATACTACTGAACAGAGCTGAAGTTTCTTTAGTCTGGCAGAATAAGACATATGTTGGAGACCCTTGATCCTTTTGGTGAGGTACTTTTGTGATCTCTCCAGCTGTTGCAAGTGCCGGGTGAAGTACATACCAAATGGAGCATTGTACTCAATCATGGGTCTGATGAGGGAGGAATATAGGGGTACAATGACATCCTTGGATCTGGATGTGAAACCCTTCATGATGAGGTGTGCAAGGTAGAATGTTTTTATAACCACTTTGGCAACGTGGGTGTCAAATGAGAGGTCGCTGTCTACTTGGGTCCCTAGGTCTCTGATTACTTTTTCCGTACTCAGTGGGTTGCTGTCTATGTGATAATTTGTGGGTACTTTGTTTTTCCAAAGGGATGACTATACATTTTTTGGCATTTAGTTTAAGGCCGTGACTACGGCACCAGTTGTCCATTTCAGTGAGGCCTTTTTGTAGGATGTGTGTATCTGCTGGTGTATCAACTATGGCGCCTAGTTTGCAGTCATCTGCGAACTTTGTCAGCCACAGCCCTCCCATGTTTGCTTTAACATCTGAGAAATAAATGCCGAACAAGAGGGGTCCTAGGACAGATCCTTGTGGGACACCACTTGTGACTGGCTTTGAGTCTGACATTGCTCCAGCGATTTTAACTTTATGGGTTCTGTCCTTTAGCCAGTTTGCAACCCATCTAGTGACAATAAGGGTTTACTTTTAAGCTATTTAGATTATCTATGATGCCTGAGTGGGGTATTGTGTCGAAGGCCTTAGCCAAGTCCAGGTATGCTGTATGGACTGCTTTGCCCTCATAAATGGCTCTAGTGACTGTTTCGAAAAAGTCAACCAGGTTTAAAAGGCAGGATCTGCCTTTTACAAAGCCGAACTGGGTGGGGTCAAGCATCTGTAGGTCCCCTATGTCTCCGTTTATGAGTTCCATAATGATTCTTTCCATAGCTTTGCAGACTAGTCTAGTCAAGCTTATGGGGCGGTAGTTTCCAGGGTCTGTTGAGGAACCCCCCTTGTGGAGTGGGACCACTGTTGCTGTACGCCAGTGTTCGGGTACATATCCTGAAGTAAGGCTAAGGTTAAATAGCATTTTTATGTGTGGGTTTAGCTCCTCTTGGAGTTCACGTAACACGCACCCCGTGATACCGTCGGGTCCCATTGATGCTGTGTTTTTTGCTTTGTTTAGGGCGGTTCTCACTTGGACATTTGAGATGACAGGGAGACTACATTCAGCTGGGATAAGTATTTCTTCTTTTGGGGGTGAAGGAGGCGAGAAATTTGCACTGAACCTGTAAGCCAGAATGTTAGCAATATCTGTGGGTTCAGTGTATTTTTTGTTGTTGTGAACCAACTCTGAGCATATCTGAGGGTTTCCGCCCAGGTTTCTAACATAGCTGAGGAAGGCTTTGTGGTTATCTTTAGTGTCCTTAGCGATTTTTCTCTCAGTTTGCCTTGGATGTTTTTATGAGAGAACGTAGTTTTCTGCTAATGTTGATCAGAGATGTCTTCCCTTCATGGGATTTCGCTCTGACGTGCAGTAGCTTCCTTCTTTTGTTATACAATTTGTTTATGGCGGAGGTCCACCAGACAGGACGCTTACATTTGGTGGAGAGGGACTTGGATTTGTTTGGGATTGCATGATCCATGCATTCTTGGAGATGTCCATAGAAAGCATTTGCGAAGGATTCGGCATTGTGGGATGTGGTATCCACTGGTACAGTGGGCTTAAAGGATACCATCTCAGTTTTAAGAAGAGTGAAGTCTGCTTTTGAGAAGTTTTTCACTGTAGTCTTTTGTGCTGGGGGTGGAGGTGGGATATGTATCCAGGGTGATTAGTTTGTGGTCAGATCTCACTAGTGAGGGGTATACTTCCGGTGTGAAGCATTTTGTCCCCATGTTAGTGATGATCAGGTCTAGTATATTATCTCCCCTAGTGGGAAAGGTGACTAGTTGTTCCAGTGCATTTGAATTTATGAATTCCAGGAACCTTTGGGCTAGGGTATTAGGGCTAGAATAATGTACCCAATCTATGTTTGGGTAGTTGAAGTCTCCCAGTATGATGGTATTTTGTGATGCATTCATATCCTCCAATGTCTTCAGGAAGGCTGAGTGGGGTTCTTGAGATTGGGAGGGTGGTCTGTAACATGCTACCAGTTGTATAGCAGTTTTGCCTATGGTTAGTTGCACCTGTATGGTCTCTGATGCTTCATGTGTTGCTACTAACCTGGAGGTGTGGGTGTCCTTTATGAATATGGACACTCTCCTCCCTTTGTGGTTCGGCCCGGGTTTTGGGGCCGAAAAGCATGATACGAGGCATAGCCTGGTAGCGCTGAGGTGCTCTCAGGAGCCTTGAACCAGGTTTCAGTTACTGCACAGACGTCTATGTTCTCCATGCTGAGGAGTGCATCAAGTGCCTGCATCTTGAGATTTAGACTTCTGGTGTTGAGCAGCATTACCCTTAGTTTTTTTCCATTTTGTTTTCTAAGGAGGTGGGTTTGTCTTTTGAGCCTTGCCTAAAAAGGCACTATGGGGGTGGCAAGAGCCTTAGCCAATATCCGGAAGCCCAGTGGTGACAGGTGTAAGCCACCCCTTGCGAAGCAGCGTGGCTTGTCCAACATATCATCCAGGCAGACAGACATTGGATCCCCTTAGAATGACACCAGTACTTGAGCCAATTGTTAAAGCTGATCATCTTGTCTTTGTATTGTGGTATCATTCTTGGTGAGGGCAAGATGCTGCTTAGGGTCAGGGTCATGCCAGCCTGGGCTACATAATCGGAGAGCTCCTCTATGTCTCTTTTCATGTAGTCCAGGGAGGTACGTCTCAGGTCATTCACACCAGCATGGACAATGACGGAGTCATATTTGTACTTGCTTTGGAGTGACCTGAGTGTGTGTGTTATGTGGCGGATCCTAGCTCCCAATAGACGGCTCACAGTCACCTTCTCCTTGTTCAGCCTGGTCAGTGGGACATCAGTGTGTCTGACTGTGGAGTCGCCTATTACTAGTGTGTCAGGCAAGGTGTTTGGCCTTAAGGGCTGCGATTGGTCGACACACTGATTTTATTGAAGTATGTGTTGCATGTGTTTTGTTATGAGGTGGTGGATTTTTGGATGTCTGCTTTGGGAGCCTCTGTTGTTTTGGTAAGTTTTTTATTAGAGCCTCCGAGTATGTCTTTGTGTTTTTATGTGTTTGGTTTGCAGTTGTGGTAGGTCTATGTGGGACTGGGATTGTTGTGTGTGTGGTTGCCATCTCCTCCTGTCTGGTCATGCCAGCCCTGAGTTGAGAGAGTTCAGCCTCCAGTTTGGCTATATAGTTGCATCTCTCACATGTATTTGTGTTTGTTGGGAGGAGGAGAGGGTTGTCTGTGTACATGAGACAATTGTAGCATTGTCTCAAGATGCCCAGATTGACCAGCTGAACTGGAGACTACGCCAGTAATCTACCACTCGACATGCTAGAACAGTATAAGGGAGTGGTATACCTTTAAGGGAAGTGGGTATTCACAGGGGTGGTAAGTAGATGTAGTGCTTTACTTAGTACGAGAGTGCTTACTTAGTAGAGAA
Organism: Protopterus annectens; assembly: GCF_019279795.1. NCBI lineage: Eukaryota > Metazoa > Chordata > Ceratodontiformes > Protopteridae > Protopterus > Protopterus annectens. The sequence continues at coordinate 481,129,346 of NC_056748.1, forward strand.
GTATTGAGAACAAGTGCTAGGCTTATAATACAGTGAGTAGTCTGGTTATATTAAGAGTAGAGCTTCCTTAAGGGAAAATTTGAAGAACACACTTGGCGGAGCCAGAAAAAGTTTAACCTTGTTTAACCGGCGCTGCACTATGCGTACGACCTCGCAAAGCCGTGCAAACGCGGATTTTAAACGGTGAACTACAAAAGAGCTGGAAATGGTCCCAAACAACCAATTACTACAGCTTCTTGTGCTGAGGTCACTTCCCCCAAGGACAGGTAGGCTACTCAAGGCTCCCCACTCCCACTGGTGAGCAAAGAAACTTCCTTCTATCCAAGTAAGGTAATGGACAACACAGGAACTACACCACAGCCCAGAATACAGCAATGCCTGTAAAGTGGTCTAAACTAGTCGAGGAAGGCGGGAAAACCAGGATTATTTTTTTGTTTTTTTGGTAGAAACACACAGAAAATGCAGAAACAGTGATAAATTAGTTACACAGGCTAGCACACTTTAGTGGGCAGCCTCCACAGTTAAATTAAACAAACAAACAAGCAAACTTTCGATCAAATTCGACTAAAATGTAACTTTAAGTGCAGATTTTAAAATAATGCAGCAATCCGTTAAAAACAGTTCAGGCTAGTTCAAGGTAAGCTACATAAGCTATTTCAAGTGAAAAAAAAAGCAAAGATACTTAAATCCAGAAGGTAGTCGCTTTTCTGAGTTCCCTGCTGCAAGGACCACTCTGTAAACCCACGTGGAGCTTGTCTGAGCAGTATAGCCATGATTTTCCACAAAGACAGGGTTTCTCTTCACACCAATCCTTTTCTCCCAAAAGTAGCATCGGAGGATAATATCAATCAAACCATCAGTTTACCTGTTTTCTTTCTAAATTTTACAAACAAAATTGAATACAAAGTTGCATTTGTTGGCTGTTCATATACAGTTACAGTTCTATTTGCACAGGGCCAAAACTTCGAAAATCTGACCAGTTGTTTGTGTCCTTTTCTAAACTTTTTTTGGTTAAACCTGTTTCCAAGGTGACCATTGCCAGGTGTATCTCCCTATGTATTCTTCAGATCTACAAGGATAAATGTTTGTCTTTTCCAGGTCAGGTTAAAGCTCACTCGACTAGGTCCAAGGTTGCTTCTGCGGCTTTCTGGTCAAGAGTATCCTAAGACTACATTTGTTCTGTGGCTACTTGGTCCTCATCTCATACCTTTATTTCTCACTATACAATGGATTTGATTTCTTGAAGGACAGCATCCTTTTTGGCTCTGCTGTGCTCTGGAATATTCTTTCATGAGCGCTACCAAGGTGTCTAGTAGCTGCGGACTCTGTCCCACAGGTTGGAGATCAAATGAAGTAAACTACTTCAGATAGCGAAGGTATGTACTCACCATAATGGTCCATCTGAGTAATTCTACTTAATTTGTCTTCAACTGTCCCTCTCTCCTTCCCCCTGGCCTTACCCATATGGACAGTGTTCATAGCTGGTTTCTTTTTTGTGTGTGTAAGGTGTTTTGGGATCTTGTTGTTCAGTGTAGGTTGCAGCAAACTCTATGAGGGTTGGAAGGTAGTGGTGGTGTGTTATGGGTAAGGGGAGGAGCTTGGAGCAGATGCTTGTGAATTTGCCGGCTCTGATCCGATATGGATCCGGTACCCACAGGCTGAAGACAAACGAAGTAGAACTACACGGATGGAATGTTATGGTGAGTACATAACTTCTTTTTATAGTTTGTTTACTCTTACTTATTTTGTCACTACCTCTTTTAGCTGATGTAATATTCTAAAGTCAGATATATTGTTAAAAAGACTGACCCTAAACTTTTGTAATTAGATTAATATTAGTTGATAGTCAATACCTGGAAGTTGCGTATTTTAGTATATATTTACACTAATGGTGTAATTTTAAAGGCAGTAGCAATAGAGCATAATTGGGCAGATAATGTGGATTGAGGGTGATTTGTATGGTCATTTCATCAAACCAGGAATATATTATTCTTTGGTAGGGAATGTAAATAGCTTTATCTTTAGTTTAATAGTTAAGGTTATGATTTTGTAAAATAACAATGTATTGAAGTAAATTATGATTTTATATCATATAAATCCATGTTGCAACTGTTTAAGTAATTTTGATTTAAGATATTTAAGTGTAAATGTCCTTTGTTAAATTATTAATGGTGTTGATCCTATAAAGAAAGGCTGCTTAAATATATTAAGATTAATAAAGCACAGATAGTCTTCCTACAGGAGACACATTTGCTGGGAAGAGACATATAGATATGTTATTTAAGGACTACACAGCTCTAGCAGACACTATAGTTCCAAGAGGAGAGGTACTCTTATTATAGAAGAAGTCGTCCACTTTGCCAAAAGTAGTCAGTATTTATTCTGATAAAAATGGTATGATATATGGTTGTACTGGAAGTAAATTTTTTACATTTATAAATGTTTCGAGTCCCTGAAATTGGTATGAAAATAGTTTTATAAAATTTACATAGTATAACACCATGCAAAAGGAGATATTATACTAGCTGGACATTTTAATTGTTTACTATGTTATACAGATACTACTGATTATAAAAATGAATTGTCAGCACCTGCTAGACATTTGAATTATTTCACTAATGCAATGAATTTGAAAGATGTATGTGATTTAAAACAAATTTCTTTAATTACATGCAGTATTCTTCTAGATTTGGTACCCAAACAAATGCTGACAATGTTTGTAGCTTGTACTGTATGATAATGATGTATTCATTTCATGTCATTTATCTAATCATAACTCCAATTTTAATTTAAAAATAAAACCCAATTTGATTTTTTGGCAGAAAGTCACAGCTTATACTGTAAAGATTAATGAATTTCAGAATTGGTTCTTAAAGGAATTAAATGTGTTTTTAGAGCATAGTAATAATGGGGACGTTTCTGATATTGTACTGCGAGATGAATTAAAAGTATACTTGTACAGTAGAATTAAAAGTTGGTATTTTGTCAAAAAGAAAAGAATGGGATAAGGAACTGCTTGTTTTAAAAACTAAAACAAAATTTGAAACCTGCTAAGATCATTAATTCTGAATTGACCGTTTTACATCAGAAGTGTACAGAAATATTAAGTCCTAATGTCTTAATCTGGAAACTTAAGTTACAGTAATTCCATTAATCCTAAAAAATACATGGATTATCCATTAGATCCAAAAGAATAAATAATTTAAATCGTATTAGTAAGATTACATGCAAAGTTAATGGTCATAAAACTGTAACTGACTTAAGACATCTTGGAAACTTTTCAAACACTTTAAATTAATGACAGTAAATCGGTTCTAGAAAATGAATTAACAGATAACTTTAAAAAATGTATAAAACATAAATTAACTAAGTAACAAATTATAAAATTGAATAAATCAGTTTTTCAGTAAACTGAAAGAACAAGTCAAAAATTAAAAAAATAAGGTCCCAGGCTTGGATGATATAATCCCAGAAATACATGAAATAATTCCAGATATTTTTAAAGATATTATTAAAAGCATTTGAGGAGATTAAAAAACAAACTAAACTCCCCCTTGGAAATTCTGTGATCTCTCCTTTCTTGAAACAAGGAAAATATCCAAAGACATGTTCTTCCTATCATCCTATCTCTCTTAAATTTTGATTACAAATTATTTATGCCCATACTAGCAAAGAGTTTAAATAATTTGATGCCAAACCTAATTGAAGATGATCAAACAAGTTTTATTAGAAACCGAAAAGTTCAGGTTAATATCATTAGACTTTTTTATCCATGATAGGCATAGCAAACAAATGTAAGAGAATTTTCGATTAAGTTTAGATTTAAGCAAGGCTTTCAATTCCTTTAATTGGATGTATTTATACAAAATGCTTAAAGAACATACATTTTTAGATGTTTATAGAAATAATGAAATTATATAAAAATATATTTTATTTTGTTAAAATTGGTTCATATTTATCAAGTTCTTTCAAAGTATTAAAGGGTACAAAGCAAGGCTGCAGTCTATCCTCTCTCTTATTTGCCTTGTCAGTTGAACCTTTTGCTACTTTTATTAGAACTAACACACCTATAAAGGGGTTTTCTTTAAAGATACCCATTCAAAAATCAGTTTGCAGATGATATTTTAATAACAAGAGGTGACACTGAATCTTCATTGAAATATAGTCTTAAAGTATTTTGAGAAGATTTATGGATTGAATTTTAGTCGAGATGAAACAAACTTTCGTGATAAACATTGTACAAGAACAGACACTTGAAAACTGAATAAGAAACAAATAAATCCAGGCGACTTTGGCATCCACACACTAGTTTAATTTTGAAGCGCTTTTCGTCTGCTTCTAGGCAGACTTCATCAGAAAATACACATACCCAAATCTAACTCCATTAAATAATGTAATCTCCAAAAATGCGGGATAATTAAACAATCAACAAGTAGGCTGAAACAATCAGAGCCCTTCAAAAAAGTTGACTGTAAACATCTCTAATACATAAAAGAAAACAATAAAATAGTACGTATTACAAATGAACTCTACATAAAAGTAGAACAATGCACTCATGTAAAACTTACTGACAATGAACCATGAACTAAAAACAAGTTAGAGTTTCACAAACTCGTATATTGAATTAAAATGAACTAACTAAGCAAGAACAGTTTTACTCTTACCTCAAAGTTACCTCTCTAAACTCCTAAGTTTTAAAATACTGCTGATTGAACAAGCCTCGTTCAAACCAGGTACATTACAAGCATCCAATTTAATTTGCCATTTCAATTCCAGCTCCTCTAATTTAAAGGCAAATGGGCCACCCCGAAAGTCACGAGTGATACTGTCAATAACCAAGAATTTAAAATGATGGTTATTAAAGATGGAAGTGTGCTTAGCAAGCGCATTGCCTGCTTTGTTGCGACTTATAGCATAAACATGCTCATACATCCTGTCACGGAGCCTTTTTCCTACATAGAATGCAGAGCAACACATACACTTAGCTAAGTAAACAATTTCCTTTGAGTTGCAGTTAAATTTACCTTGTATTCGATATTTATATCCATTAACTGTAAATTAACTGGTTGCGTCGACATATTTACACAGTTTGCAAGCCTCACATTTCACCATACCTGGCATTTTGTCTATTTTGACAGCATTTTTTTCTAACAATTCTTTCAGGTTCCTACCACTTTTAAATACAACTTTTGGATATTCACCAAGTTTGTTCAGTAATACCTGGTTGCATCTAAACAACCCCCAGTTTTTCTTGATTAATATTGACACAGGAACTACTCTGTGTACTAAATGTAGTTATAAAACTATTACAACTTATATTTTCAGACCTTGGGGACAAAGTTTTAATAAGTTTAGGTAACTGAACCAGGTATCCAATTAAATTACCTTCTAATACTGGTCTTTTCCCAACCAAAATTGGTTCGAAGGTATGGTTAGCTCTTTTTATTTTAACTTCCCCTATTAGTGCATCCAGTAAAGGTTCAGGATAACCTCTGTGTAAGAAGGCAGTTTTCAAAAAAATCACATTCCTCTTGGAAGTCCTCATCTTGAGTTGAAATTCATGTTACCCTAGGAAGTTGATCTTTTATAACTGCCCTTTTCTGATGAAAAGGGTGGCAGCTCAAAAAGGGAAGAAACCTGTTTGAATAGGTGTTTTTTCTAAATATTTTTGCTGTATAACAGTTAAACTCAACATTTTTAGTGAGCCAAATATCTAAATAAGAAATAGCCACAGGGTTGAAATTAGACGTAAATTGTAAAAATTCAGTTGAACTGTTAAAACTATCCAGTAAAGAACTTGCCACCAGTTCGTCACCTTTTAATAAAACAAAAATATCCTCAAGGTATCTGGTGTAGTACGCTACAAATTCAGCATAGACATCACTTTTAAACACTAACTCTGATTCCCAGTACGCCATGACAAGGTTGGCTACACTAGCCCCACATGGGGACCCCATAGCCAACCCTACCTTTTGTAGGTAAAATTGTTGGTTAAAGGTGAAAAAAATGTTGGATAAAACCAAATCCAGCAATTCCATCACCAATGGAATGTCTTGGTGTGGGGCTTCATGTTTCATCATCATGTGAGCAACCCACTCAATTCCAATTTGGTGCAGGATGCATGTATATAGGTCCTTGACATAGATTGTTAAAAAAATATAACTAGGATCGAACTCTAGAGTATTGATTTTGGCCAAAAATGACCAAGAATCCTTACATACTTGTACTTCAAGGGCCACATACTTCTGTAACATGAAATCAATAATTTTGGCACATACATAAGTGGGTGAGCCACGGCTGTCCACAAGTGGCCTCAAAGGGGGATTTATGAGGTCCTTGTGTATTTTAGGAATACCAAATAAATGTGGAAATACTGGAAACAATGTAGTCATATAATTAAATAAAGGTTGGTCAATACGACCCTCAATAAAAAGGTCGTTAATGCAAGATTTAACTAAACCATACGCTCTGTTGACTTCAGATCTAGAGCTAATTTGGTAAGCTTCATTACTAAGCGACTCCAAAATTCAGTCAGTATAGTTATCTATATCAAACACTACTAAACCCCCTCCTTTATCGGGTTTACATACCCGAATTTCTTGTGAATGAATGAAGCTGCTGATCAGGTCACGTTCATCGTTCACCGTTCACAGTTATATGCTTACCCTTATAAGATGGCCTTTGCTCAGCCATATATCTAAAATCTAATTCACATAAAGATTCGAAAGTTTGTAATGCAGGATGTAATGGGGGTTGAATGTGCTAGAAGTTTGGTACAGCTGCCTTACTTAAGAACCAACGTTGTTCCCAAACAGGATCTGAAAGTTCAGTTTCCTAGTAAAGGATTTTAACTCTATAATCGTTTTAGTTAAATCCATATGATGTTGTGGAACATACGTGTGACCCTTTGCCAAAACACAGAGTAGTTCCTGTGTCAATATTATCAAGAAAAACTGGGGGTTTAGATGCAACCAGGTATTACTGAACAAACTTGGTGAATATCCAAAAGTTGTATTTAAACGTGGTAGGAACCTGAAAGAATTGTTAGAAAAAAATGCTGTCAAAATAGTCAAAATGCCAGGTATGGTGAAATGTGAGGCTTGCAATCTGTGTAAATATGTCGACGCAACCTGTTCATTTACAGTTAATGGATATAAATATCGAATAAAAGGTAAATTTTAACTGCAACTCAAGAGAAATTGTTTACCTAGCTAAGTGTATGTGCTGCTCTGCATTCTATGTAGGAAAAACGGAGCGCAGGCTCCGTGACGGGATGTATGAGCATGTTTATGCTATAAGTCGCAGCAAAGCAGACAATGCGGTTGCTAAGCACATTTCCATCTTTAATAACCATCATTTTTAAATTCTTGGTTATTGACAGTATCACTTGTGACTTTCGGGGTGGCCCGTTTGCCTTTAAATTAGAGGAACTGGAATTGAAATGGCAAATTAAATTGGATGCTTGTAATGTACCTGGTTTGAAAGAGGCTTGTTCAATCAGCAATATTTTAAAACTTAGGAGTTTAGAGAGGTAACTTTGAAGTAAGAGTAGAACTGTTCTTGCTTAATTAGTTAATTTTAATTCAATATGAGTTGGTGAAACTAACTTGTTTTTAGTTCATGGTTCATTGTCAGTTAGTAAGTTTTACTCAAGTGCATTGTTCTACTTTTATGTAGAGTTCATTTTTAATATGTACTATTTTGTTTTCTTTTATGTATTAGAGATGTTTACAGTCAACTTTTTGAAGGGCTCTGATTGTTTCAGCCTACTTGTTGATTGTTTAATTATCCCGCTTTTTTGGAGATTACGTTATTTAATGGAGTTAGATTTGGGTATGTGTATTTTCTGATGAAGTCTGCCTAGAAGCAGACGAAAAGCACTTCAAAATTAAACTAGTGTGTGGATGCCAAAGTCCCTTGGATTTATTTGTTTCTTATTTAGTGATAAACATGTTTTTAAAATTATAGTGGATTTGGTTTGGAAAATTAACTTAATTACTTAGGAATTTATAAAACCTGCATGGAAAGATGCTGTACACTTAAAGTATAAAACTTTACACACCACAATACTTAGATCAAGCAATAATTGGAATAAAATATTTTTTTTTACTATGGAGTACAGTCTAACATAAATAAAAATTATTTTTACTAAATATTCCATGTTCTGTTTACTACCAACTAAGAAAACCGTGAAACAGCTAATTTCAGTTGTAGTTAAATTGTTATGCTGTCCTCAAAAACCTAGAATAGCTTTAGATTGGCACATTAAAAGTTGGCAAGAAAATGGGATTGGATTTCCATATATTGGACTATTTGCAAAATAGGTTCTTATAAATAGTCATTCATTAGTTAAATGATTCCTTCAACTCAAATTGAAGTTTTACATGATACAATTATAACAAATGTGATATATGAACCATATGTAAATTTCTCTTTAGGCATTAATAAAATATTTTGGGTTGTAGGAGACTTTTATTTGAACACTAGAAACTTTTCTATATTTACTCATTGTATCAAGTATATTTAACTTTATGAAAGTGATGGAAAACAATTACTTGGTCAAACATTTTTTTCCGTTTCCTATAGCATATACTACAGATTGCTTGAATCTTTTAATTTAAATAAAATGCTAAACCTTAGTGATTTTAAAATATTGCTGCCAATTTATAGATAGAAATAAGGTTCACAAGGATGTCTGCTAGCATGATATAATGTAAACAAAGATAATTGGCTAAATATACAAACTTTGAGAAAATTTATTGATCCATCGACAACCCTTAAAACTCCTTAACAAAAATTTTAGTTTTTTTTTTTAGAATTAATAGCGCTGAAGCTAAAAAATCTCATTTATCAGTAATGTATAAGATTTTAAGGGCTTTTTTATGTTTGATATGTCCTATTGGGAATATTCAACAAAAGTTAACAATGAAATTCTTTCAGAAGATGATAAAATTACACTTGAAATCTACAAATATTACCTCGTTGCTTTATTGGAAAAATTTCATATGGAAGTATATAGAAGTATTTTAATACCTCGTAAAATTGCTTTGATATATAAAAGAAAATATTAAATGTTGGAGATGCAGTAATGTTTTGGATGCAAATTGGATGCACATCATTATTGAATATAAGATGGTAATGCAATTTTGGGCAGATTTTAGAAATTTTGTTATTGCATTATGGACAGATACCTGTAATATTACAAATTTGTTAATTTTATTCAACACGCTGTTCCAAAAACACAGGTGCCCCTCTTTTGGTCAATATTGGCTATTGCTCAAAGTTATTACAATGAATTGGAAATGTAAAAATATCCTTTCTCAGTGAATTTATCTACATAGCAAAAATGTGTTTAAAAACAATTACAAACTATATATAATTGAACTCTAAATAGAACACGTAAACATATATCTTGGCAAAAGCTCAGATTTGCTAGAAAAGTATTAATGGTTTTGTTTAATTTTTAATGTAAATTTTTGTCATGGACCTTGTGTGTGTTTTGTATTTGTAAATCTGTTACCATAAGAGCTGATTGATGTAAACTTCATTGAAATAATTTTGAGAAAAAGTTTACAGAAATGAACCTTTGACAAATTGATGTAGACCCCCCCCCCCATTCACTGGGTCTGTGTTATAAGATCGGTTGAAAACATCGAACAACATATGGATGACACCATATGGTCGACACCATATGGTCTATGTCTTCAAACGACGACCTTATAAAAAAAAAAAAAAAAAAAAGTACCCTAACGGGTTTAAGCAGGGGGGCAAGCCTCCCTGCGCCACCCGCTACTTAAATATACCAACTCCGAGACCGCACTACATTGCAGTAAATGGAAATCTCCCCTTATGGAGATTGCTGTTTACACTCTCTAGATTCTGAGCGTTCGATATTCTCATGTCGACAGTCAGATTCAGCATTGTCTGCTTTCGAGAATATGATATAGATCCCATTCACCACCCCAAGGGTGGCTCTTCATGTTTTCTACAATCCCAAAACAAAATTTCCTATATTCCTTACATAAATCAGCATGCTTAGCTAAGATGTTATTTTGCTGGATGTCATAATTGCGTTCATAGATCCTCTTCCTTAAAGATCAAACAATGTAAAAACATAAACATCCTGAACATTTGACTTAATATACTAAATCAGCAGAAGAATGAGTACCTCTTTTTTTGAAAGATACAGTGGAAACCCTTAGCATTATTAACCTTCCCTCCATGATATAAGGATACTGGTTGCAGAATCCACATTTAATAGCACCTTCATGGTTTCTTAACATTGGCTGTTACTTTCTTGGGTGTCTCTAATAATGTATTAAAGTCAGATAATGCCTTAAAAATAAACAATGGCTCATTTCCTAATATTTTATAAATCCCTTCATAGCATTAAAAAATTTCCAGTTTTGCCTTATGATTGTATTAATAGCCTGTGAATGCTCATTATATTGTATGACATAGGTTAGCTCAAATTTAACAGACAAATTTGTGTCAATAGAAGTTCCATTCTCTTGCCTTTAGAGGCCAGTACCCAACAAGTGCTTATACTTAATCCCCCGTTTTGTCCCTAACCTCATTCATGATTTCATTAACCATTAATTTTGAGTACCTTCTTTAAACAAGCATCTGTAATTTTGTCATTTCTGGTTGAAAATCATCCACCGTAGAAGTCATTCTTGACACTTTAATATGGTGCCCCTTAACCAAAATTGTCTAAAAAAAATGGATAAAAGCTATTTAAGTGCAAATAGGAGTTAATAAAAGGTTTTTTTTTTTTATAATATATCTTGGATTTGAATCCCTGTCAGTGTGTCGAACAGTAGCATCTAAATAATTCATGAGTAGATTTCCTTGGATTTTGGATTGTTTTGGTACCTATTTTTAAGAATAAGGGTGATGTGCAGAGTTGTAGTAACTACAGAGGGATAAAACTAATCTGTTACAGCTTGAAGTTATGGGAAAGAGTAGTGGAAGCTAAGTTAAGAAGGGAGGTGATTAGCGATCAGCAGTATGGTTTCATGCCGGGAAAGAGCACTACAGATGCGATATTTGCTCTGAGACTGTTGATGGAGAAATACAGGGAAGGTCAGAAAGAGTTGCATTGTGTCTTTGTGGACTTGGAGAAAGTATATGATAGGGTGCCTAGAGAGGAGTTGTGGTATTGTATGAAGCAGTCAGGAGTGACAGAGAAGTATGCAAGATTGATACAGGATATGTACGAGCGTAGTGTGACAGTGATGAGGTCTGTAGTGGGAGTGACAGATCCGTTTAAGGTGGAGGTGGGATTACATAAAGTATAAGGTGGAGGTGGGATTACATCAAGTATCAGCGAGCCCTTTCTTATTTGCAGTGGTGATGGACAGGTTGACAGACGAGATCAGACAGGAGGCCCCATGGATTATCTTTGCAGATGACATTGTGATCTGTAGTGAGAGTAGGGATCAGGTTGAGGAAACCCTGGAGAGATGAAGATATACTCTAGAGAGGAGAGGAATGAAGGTCAGCAGGACTAAGACAATATGTGTGTGTGTGTGAATGAGAGGGAGGATAGAGGCTTGGTGAGGATGCAGGGAGTAGAGTTGGTGAAGCTGGGTGAGTTTAAGTACTTGGGATCAACAGTTCAGAGTAATGGTGAGTGTGGAAGAGAGGTGAAGAAGAGAGTACAGGCAGGGTGGAATGTGTGGAGAAGTGTCAGGAGTGGTTTGTGACAGACTGGTACCAGTAATAGTGAAAGGGAAGGTCTACAAGAGGGTAGTGAGACCAGCTATGTTGTATGGGTTGGAGACAGTGGCAGTGACAAAAAGGCAGGAGTCAGAGCTGGAAGTGGCAGAGTTAAAGATGTTGAGATTAGCACTGGGTGTGACAAGGATAGACAGGATTAGGAATCAATATATTAGAGGGTCAGCTCAGGTTGGACGGTTTGTAGACAGAGAGGTGAGATTGCATTGGTTTGGACATGTGCTGAGGAGGGATGATGGGTATATTGGGAAAAGGATGCTAAGGATGGAGCTGCCAGGTAAGAGGAAGAGAGGAAGGCCTAAGATAAGGTTTTTGGACGTGGTGAGAGGACATGCAGGCGGTTGGTGTGACTTGAGCAATATGCAGAGGACAGGAAGAAATGGAAACAGATGATCGGCTGTGGCGACCTCTAATGGGAACAGTCGAAAGAGAAGTAGTAGATTTCCCTGGATGTGTGTACCAAGTTTCTTTTTAAATGTGGAGTGCTTGTAGGGAGGTGTCAGATTGTCATCTGTATTAAGCTTTATATTTTAACCGCAGACTTGTTTGCCAGGTAGCCTTGATCTTCTGCACTGTGAGGTGTTGGAGCTGCTTCTTTAATCCAGGATTTGATTCCCTCAGCCTCCATTGCCTGCTTCACTTTAAGCAAGTTATCTAACCAGAGTAGAATTTTTTCTTGTAATGCAATTCTACAACTAATCCATTCTACTTCTGATGAATTCTGAAGCATTCAGACATTTAGCTTTACATAAAGATGTACAGTAATTTGTTCTTTAAGAGCAGTTGCATCATCACTTTATTAAAACTTGTCGATGGATTCAATATGTTCAGAATAAATATACTTTTATGTGGATAAAAGATGTTATTTAAAACAACACTAACAAGAACGTTTGTCTCTTTCAGATGACCACATTGGAGGCTGTAGAATCGCCAGACTCTGTGGCTGCTGTAGGTTACCTACTTAACTTGGTGTTAAAACGGTATGTGCGATTATTATTATATGCCTACTCAGTGTAGGAGTGATAGACATTATCATATTGGTGAACATTCTTAGAAACAGTTCATAGATACCCATAACTCTGTCCATAACTGTGTCCGTTGTAGGTGGTGGTGCTGGAAATGGTCACGTTATAATGAGTAGCATTTGAACAGTTATTTTGTTTAACAGTGATAAAAGCTCTCTTACTATTCACTTTTGATCATGCACAATATAGATACATTCAAACTGTATGCTGTTTGCTGCTGCCTGTGCTGACTCGAGCCTTCCCATGTCAACCAGAAACATTTGTTCCTCCATCTTCAGCATTCCCCAGTGATGGCACCAGCTTGCGGGGGGCGGGGTGGGTAGAGGTGCACAGGTAGTCTTAGCTGTGCTTATGACATCATAGGCCCCTCCCTTGACTAGGAACAGATGATTTATGTCACCATGGGATGCCCTGTTCCCTCCCTGACTGTGTACCCCATTATGGGGTATAATATATTTGCAGTTTGGTGGCTATATGCTTGTCCTTTGTCCAGCCTTTGTGTTGACAAGTCTCCTACATGGGTTTGCAGCATTGAATGGAATCATTCAGACCCCTCTCCCCTTCCAGGGATGGGCATAAAATCCTCCCCACACCTACTCTGGTAGATGTCAAAGCAGCTGATCGAACTCTGGTTACCCAAGCTGTATTTGGGTCTTTACCTCTCTGTGCCAGAAGGAGCTGGATGATTTGATTTATTTTCGATAATCCCAATCTGTTACTGCCAATTAAAGTTGCATAAACGTGCTGTAGCTGTGTCCTCATAACATTTTAGTAACACAGGAAAGACAGTTTTCCAGTGGTGTCTTGTCTCCTGTAGTAAGGAGCTTTGATATAGCAGTGGTGCACATCTGCCTTTGTAAACCTAAGGAAAATGCATTGAATTAGGGGACTACCCATGGCTTTTAGACCATTACAATTTTAGTATGCTGTAAAATTTTTGGCATGCAAGTCCTAAAGGTTAGTGATACTGGCCTGGAGTTTTAGAAGGTGCTGTAACCATTAAGGAAGGCATAGGTTTCTTTGTCAGTACTCGCAGGCAGTGTTATCCTTAAGTTGTAGACGTGTAAGAGTACTTGTTGCTTTCCTATAAATGTTTTTAATATTCTTTTGATGTGAAGGGAGTCGTGTACCTATCTAGTTTTAGAAATAAAGGTAATCTTGGGTACAGAGTAGCAAATTAACTGTATTTGTTGTAGTAAGCAAACTTAGTTTTTAATTTCTGTAGTTTTTATGTGCATGCTAGGCTTGTTTGAATCATGGAAACTGTTATCATGGATGATGGCTTGATAATTCTCTTTTTCTAACTGATGAGCATTTCTCAGCTAAAAAAAATATTTAGTGAGAGATTTACAGATTATATAAGGATATACATGTAAAAATTAATATAGCACATCTGTTCCTTACTAAAAGAATACATGGTGCAAATAAAATGTCCTGCACAAGACCGCCTTATCCTTGTATACTGTCTCCTACAGGCTTTTGAGGGGAAATCCTATGCCTGGCATGGAGGAGATTGTCAGACCCCGCTCTGATGGACTTCCTGTATATCCACAAAACTAATAGCACCAGAATTACCCATTCTAAAGACTTAAACTTTGCCTGTGATATAAATAGGACCTGTTGGAGAGAGAGGTGTGTATCCCAGAGACTACCCCGTTTATGGAACAGGCTCCCCATCCATATGAAGCAGAGTTCTTCCTAACCCAAACCCAAT